>NC_088352.1:11290000-11590000 GCF_036884655.1 Musa acuminata AAA Group | reverse complement strand
AGATAAAATGTAGCATTGCCTATTTGGGAGGATATAAACAAGTCATAAGTGAACATAGATAGAAGGATTCAAATAAAACCATAGCTGTAGTCACGCACAAAATAACAGGAGAAAAGGGGTAGTAAAATAGTAAAAGTCCACACCTTGAAAACCTTCGGTACCATATCTGTAACAGTAATCTCATTCCTTTCATCATCTAATCCATCAAAAAACAAAGAATGAAATATTGGGGATCGAGCAGCCAGCACCAGCTTATGAGCATGAATTTTTTCTCCAGAAACATCAAAAACAACATCTGAACCTTCTTGTTTATCCAGAAGTGAACCAAAATGCATTCCGATATCAGATTCTGGAACATGTACAGAGTGCAGTCCAGGTGAATCCATCACAGACACAACAACTCCGACGGTACAATTGATCTTCAAGCAGTCATCCTTGAGGTAATCTGATGTTTCAAGTGCAGATCGTCTAAAGAAGCGTTTATAACCCCTGAAGATTGAATGACACACAACAGAACTATCACATGGTTGTGTTTATCAGGATGAAAATATAAATAACGCATCGAGAATCTCAGGATAAGATAACATCAAGCCACAATGAAACTAATTTATCAGATAGAACTGTCTCCGCAACCTAACTAACTGAAAATAATAAAAAAATGCTGAATCTTAATTGCAGCAATCCATGTTGTTCTTATTAAATAACATTGAAGAAATCAAAATCCAAATAACAAGGCTTAAAGAAAATGGAAAATCCTTCTTTGACTATAGCAAGATGCCAGAAGATAGAAGCAAAGTAACTCTCTCTTCTCTCCACAGCAAGGACTTCATGCTTGTTAACCTATCCTTACGGGCCAAGACTGTCTCATTCATGTATCTATTTATATAACTGCATCTATATGGCATCATTGGTTCATCTAACTAGAGTTCATTCTGAATTCTGATCCAAAGCATAGGGCGGCACAATGCAATTGAGTTTTCGATTGCACAGTAAAAGAGGGTCATAATGAGATGCAATGCGGTGTGAGCCAAAATTACATGTAAGAAGTCCGACCATAATGGTCATGTCAAGCAAGTTACCGGTTCAATTACAACTGTTATGGAAGGAACACATCGTTAATATCCCTCATAATATATCCTGGTAAAAAGCATTACATATAGCTATTTTTACTAAATCAGAAGGTCCAACAGTAAATTAAAATGAAGAAGATGGAACGTTGTTAATAGCTTCGCATCGGCAAAAATGTTTAGCAAAGTTCAAACGATAAGACTTGGGACAGAATTCAACGGCACCCAAACCAAGAAGACAGCTATGGTAAGTATATAGTTCACAGAATCTACTCATTAATTACTACACATTCCAGGGACAGAAACAGCATCCAATATATCAATAATATTTGGAAAGACAACTAATTGTAATGAAGAAGACAAAGAAAGGCGAAGACTTGGTGCGATTGCTACCACATGCTCCCGCGGTACTTGAGGGTGTACGGCCCGCTCTCGAGCGACCGGTCGAAGTGGCTGTGGATCTTGTGTTTCCCCTTGCCGCTCTGATCCACGAGCGTCAGCTCGAAGAGCGCCCTCACGTCGGTCCCGTCGCTGGCGAGAGCGATGAACACGGACACGTAGGTGGAGTTGTCCTCGACGTTCTTCCCGTCGGGGTAGAAGTAGATCGCCCACTGGTACCCTCCGATGGTGAAGGTGTCGCTGGCGATGTGCTTGCCGACCCCCATGCCCTTGGCGAGCGAGTACCCCTGGATCACGAACTTGTGGGATCCGTTCACGGTCTCCGTCACCGACCGAGAGCTCGTCGGCGAAGCCGTCATCTCCTTCTCCGGCGTCATCGACCGGGGGCAGGGGGGCCTCCCGCTCGTTCAACGGCCGATAGCGAGGGACCTAGGGTTCCGCAGCGGCGAATGGCGGAGCACCGGGAGGAACCGATCCGGATTCGGGGATAAGGAGAGATCTCCGGCGACAGGCGTCGACTCGTCGGAGGGAGCAATTGGGGGGGTTAGGGTTACTGGCGCTCTCGAATTCTTGAGGTGGGAGCGGATATATAGCATCATTTTTATATTGTCGGAGAGACGGAAATATCAAAGAACACGAGATTAAAAAATAAACAGTTTTTTTTTAATTTATTTTTAATAGAAACAGTTGTGAGTGCAAAATAAAAATAATTGGATAAAACGCGTTCGGATTTGCTGTCAAAAGCTGTAATATTATACTGGAAATGCTAATTTTTTGTTTTCCTACACGTTTTTAGTTCGCTGTCAATTATAACTTATAAATCAAAACTGCATAATGACAATAAAAAAAAATAGGCTGTACAAAAAGAATTATATATCTTTGTTCCTTTAAAGTTTTTTATTTATTTTTTTTTATTTTGGCATTCATCATAGTATATTTATTTATACACACGTCATCTGGAATTTAAAAACTTATACATGTAGACATTGATTATTACTTAAAATTTAACTTATATCAATGCACTTTAAATTTTATAGTGATGATAAAAATATAAAACATATTTATATTTTGTATGTATTTTAACTTAAAATAAATTATATTTAATGTCGCTCTGTTACACAAATAACGTTTCAAAATTAGAGTGATATAATAAAAATTATTTTAAAATTTTAAAAATAATCAACTTGCTAGAGGAATATTATACTTATATTTTTGGTGTATAATTTAATATTATACTTATAAAAAAATAGAAGTAATTATCAAAAGTAGTGAATATTTTAAAATTAGTAAAGATAGTAGCATCCTTCGAAGATAAAGAAAAATACTTTGAATGTGTTTTTTTTTTTTAATGGATTCAAAGAATATGAGAGAAACTCTTTAATCGTACTCAATGATACTTATAACTTGACCTAATAGAGCGAAAAAATTAATTTCTTTCATGGATAAATGAATGAATGTCAAGCAATAGGTAGAAATATAACGTTGGTTAGTCTTTCTCTTATTTGATAGCATTATACATTCTTTCTATGTAATCATCCCACTTACAATTCTCCATTATGTCAAAAGAAAGAAAGAATTTTACCATTCGATAAAGACTATAATTTCAACATATCACTGCATTTATTGGGTAACCACTAATTCTCCGTTGACTACATTTTCTTGCTGCCATCCTGTAAGTTCAGATACAAAAAGATTAATGCCTTTGAGTCACTCATATTATTGGACTTGGAAAGAACACAAGGGGAGAACCTCACCTGAATAGAATCGCCAGTGTGATTGATATCTTGGAACATAATATGAAACTTCAGTGCAGAAAGTAGGGTACCATTCACTGGACTGAATCTGATCATGTCTGATACTGTGCCATGCTCTAAAGTTGGGTCTTTGTTCACAGCCAGCTGCATAAATATTTACATGAAATTTGTGGCAGCTAAACAAATAATCTAAAATTTTGATGGTCTACCGGAAACCAATCACAATGTCTAGATAGCTTTCATGGAGAAAGAAGGTCGACAAAATGGACCGATACATGTGACTTCAGCTAATGAATTGAAAATGCTGATAATCCTAACTGAACATTGTTTATAAAAAAACATCACTGTTCATTGTGGAAAGTTGGAACCTACTGTCATATGTATGATACAAACATACAACATATCATGTGATAACAAATATACAAGTAGTATTGGTTTCGGTCTGATCTAGCTTGTCGGATGAATCTGACCCTATTCAAGTCACATTACTGGTTACTTACTGGTTTTTAAACTTAAATCTGAATAACTTGAATTGGATCAGGTTACTTGCAGCTTAGTACAGAGGGATGTTAAGGACCGGAGGAAGACACTAAACATAGGAATTGATTCCATGTCTAACAGACTATATCGTCCAATGCAGATACAGATTTTCCAATAAAAAGGCCCACCGTAGCTAATTTAAGCAAGAGTCTAATATCTTAAGGCATGACTACATGCTTTAAAGAAAGAAAATATGAACAAAGCAATTATGAATTTTCTCTTTAAAGCATCCAGATAGGTAGAAGTTATATGTCAGCAATCCAACAAATCCAAAATAATAAGCAAACACATCTGATTTGATCAAACGAGAATCAAGAACATTCATGCCTCATAAACAAGATTCCTACGTTTGAGATAAAAGATCCTTATTGACAAGAAGCTTTCTAGCAGAACAAGAGACAAATAGAAGCAACAGCAAACACTTAAAAGAAAGTTAGCAATTTTTCGCCAGAGTTCCTTCCCTTTTCGGTCATGACATCTACAAGGAATTATATAGGTGCCCCAGTTAGACGAAATCAGTCAATTAGGATTGGTAATGTGAAGAGATATACAGGAATACCTAAGAAAACATTATCAGAGGTAACAAATTGTGTGACTGCTTTTAGTTTGATAAGTTATGACTAGCTGGAAAAGATCCACATAGCCAAACCAAAATAATAGATGAAGCATTCTGGCAAGTTGTTGCTGTCGTGTAGGGAATATAAGTGTTGTTAATAAGGTAGAAGGCTGCCTAGTATCATTGAAATACTCAGTTAAAGAAGCTTTTTCTGTATCTTCATTGTGAAGATTGCGATGAACAGAAACACAGCTAGGATAGTATGCTGTTGTTTTCAGAAATCATCACAGTATGAAAAACTAAACCTTTATTGTACTCTATGCCGCATTCACCAGGTTAGGTTTATCGAATAACACAAGGTTGGAATAGATGAAATAACATGACCTTATGGAAAACATATGAATATAATTTTGATAAAGATATGACAATTATTGCATCAGATTGGAAACAAGAAATGAATAAAAAATGCAATTATTTAGCGAAACTCGACAACAGCTGAATGGAAAGATAACGATTTGCAAATGTGATATTGCAAAGCCTCCAAACTAACAATATAATAAATAGACTGAAAGTTCAATACCGACAAGTACAGGTAGAAGGAAACATAACCGAGTCTCTTACAATCAAAATCCAAACAACATATATGCAAGGTCATGCCACCCACCTCGAGGTACTTTACAAATAAATATTATAAACAGCAAGAAACTCATTAGTTGAGAGCAGAAGCAATCTTTCTTAAGAAACGGTATGATGCAAAATTCTCCCATGAGAAAGACAATGGCATTACCTATAATTTATCTTCCAATCTAGACAGGAAGAGAATAAGCAGACAGAAAGATCACCTGATTTGACAAACTGCAATGCCTTAAGCAATAATTTAGCAACGACAGAACTGAATAGCCGAATCATGACCTACACCTGCCAAGCAATAATTTTGATCCAATTTCACAACTGATGTAATTATGTTGTTTCTGGAATTCAATCCATAGAAAAAAAAAAGTATGGAAGCAAACTAAGATTTGAATTTGATGCATCCGAAATTAGCCAACATTAAGACATTATGAACCATTCCTGGAAGACAAGAGCCTCTCTCATGACAAGCAAGACACTACGACATCTAATTCAAGGGTGTCTGGCTTGGAAATCCTTCATGAAAGCAACAAGCTTCCCCACTCCTGCCAATGGCATCGCATTGTAAATGGAAGCCCGAACGCCACCCACCGACCGATGTCCCTTAAGCTGAACCATTCCTTCCTTCGCAGCCTCCTCGATAAATTTCTTCTCGAGATCAGACTTCTGCAGCGTGAAAGGCACGTTCATCAACGACCGAACTGATTTCTCGACAGGGCACACGTAGAACCCGTCACTCCCATCAATAGCATCATAGAGAATTCCAGCCTTCTTGGTGTTATTCTTCTCCACCTCCACCAACCCACCCTGCTCCAGCAGATCCTCGAATACCAGACCACATATATAGATCGCAAAGCACGGTGGAGTGTTGTAGAGGGAAGCGCTGTCTGCATGGATCTTATAGTCCAGCATCACGGGCGTAATCGGCTGGGCGTTGCCGATAAGATCTTTCCGAACGATCACGATCGTGACGCCAGAGGGACCAACATTCTTCTGCGCCCCAGCATAGATGACACCGAATTTTGACACATCGACAGGTTTCGAGCAGAAGTTAGAAGACATATCAGCGACCAAGACCGCATCTTTGTTGCTCGGGGTGGGGTAATTCTTGAACTCCACCCCATGGATCGTCTCGTTGGCGCAGATGTGCAAATACTTTGCGTTGGGATTCTGCTCAAGCCCTTCGAAAGATGGGATCTTGGTATACTTATCAGATTTGCCCGACCAAATGAGATTAGCCTTGCAGAACTTCTGGGCTTCCTTGAAGGCCTTGTCGCCCCAAGACCCGGTGACGACGTAGTCCACGGCGTCCCCCGGTGCACAGAGGTTGAGTGGAACAGCGGCGAACTGGGTGGTGGCGCCGCCCTGGAGGAAGAGAACAGCGTAGTCGTCGTCGGGGATGGCAAGCAAACGGCGGAGGTCAGACTCGGCCTTCTTGATGACGGCATCGAACTCCTTGCCGCGGTGACTCATCTCCATGATACTCATGCCCGAGCCACGGTAGTTGTAAAGCTCAGCCTGCGCCTTGAGGATAACGGACTCCGGCAGGGTGGCCGGCCCGGCGGCGAAGTTGAAGATCCGGTCGTTTGCGACGGAGATCGAGACGGGGGGAAGCCGGACGGCGGTGCAGGAGACGGTGGAGGGCTTTGGGCGGAGGGGCTGCTTGTGGGGGAGGAAGGACGGGGTTTTCGGGGAGGGATGGAGGGGGTGTTGGAGGAGGAAAGACTGAGGGGAGGAGAGAGCAGCCATCGGAAGGAGCAAGAAGTGGGAAGGGGAGCAGGAAAAGAGAGGCCTTTACGGTGTCTAACAGTGGGGGTGGCGTTGGACTAAATAGGGGAACAAGGTGGCGGCGGTGGTGGCAGAGGGAACGGATCTGGGCTGCATCCGTTGAACGCAATGACCAAAATGCCCTTCTGGTTGTTTATATTGCGCAATACACCCACGAGCCGAGTCAAAATTGGCTGTGGGGGGAGAAAATGGAGGAAAATTCCAAGCAAAGGTGAAATTTTGCTTCTTTGATTGCTTCCGTCGACGGCGGCATTGACATTTATAGATTTAAACGAACATGGATTCTTGATCTATCATCGTAAATCCATCACCATCATCTTCTTCTTCTTTTCATCCACATTTTACCGGAAAATATTCCGAATGCAACCGAGTTTCGTGGAGTGGAAACAAAGGGAGGAGAAAAAGAAGACAGGAAAATGAAGGAAATTGCGCATCCACCCACAGATTCTTAGTCTTCCTCCGAGGAACGTTTCACGAGAAGAAAAAGGTCACCCGACGTCTCCACTACGGCTTATCAGATATCAGAGACGTCTGCGGGAACAGTAAGATCGAAGCAATGGTGAGGGGATACCCAACCATCAACTGCCCAAAAAAGAGAGAAATTGATTCTTGAATCCGATGTTAAAATATATCGAGAATCATCCCCTGACAAAGAGTACTGTGTTCTGCTCACAGCCAAGTCAGATGCACAAGGTTGCCAAAATCTTGCCTTGTTGAGATAAAGAGAGCTGATTATGAAGAGCATCAGAACAAGTGTAATGGAACTGGACAATATATAAGCGTAGAATCTCACCCAGAACAGAGCAGAGTGTGATCCATTCCTCTGTAGGTTTTTAATATCCCACAAGCACACAAACACAAATAGCAGTGGGTTTTTGTTTCGCTTGTTAACATCCACATACAGCTTTTCCCTTATCGAAAGATCATGATGATTACTGACGGCAATGCTGCAACAGCTGCTTTCCTCGAGTAAATTACACAAAAGGAAGGAGCAGTTGGCAAAGACTTCAAATTTCCTCGAACACGATCGAGTAGGAAAGAAAGTCTAGATCACATCATGCCACCCACAAACCCAAGTGTCGAGCTATATCACACTTGTTTTCCTTGAAGCAAAAGGCTACTTGTATCACTGTAGACAAAGACGATGTCAAAGATCAATCTGATCATGATACAAAAAAACTACACAGCGATCTACAAGTCACACTAATCATTGTCCAGAAAAAGAATGAGATCTGACAGCAAGGTGATCGAGTTTATGGATAAATTTCTCCATAGAGACTGTTTCTTGTACAAGAGACAATTTATGAAATCGAAGGATGTGGAGTGAGATTTTGGATATCCTTTTTGCAAATCAATAAAATAGTTTGATTTTTGGAGTAAAAAAGGGATGAGGTATGATGAAACAAAAATCCCAGTGCGAAAGCACACCTAAGATGAGTATATATTTCAGCAAACGAAATTGTGAAGCAGCTTACAACTAGAATGAGAAGACTCTCACTTAATCCTTCCTCCACCACCTCTTCCACGGTAGCTTTTGCCATACTAGCCTCCTTGGCTTCTTCCCTTACTTGACCAATAGTTGTCTCCAGTGATGTTAAAGTGTCTGAATGATTACTTGTTTCTTCTTCAAATTGTTTTATGTTCTCAACAGTAGAGGCAATAGGAGAGGAAATGTTCAAACTCTTTAGCATGGAAGCTGCATTGCATGGGCTTAAACTAGTTGTCTGCTTCATGGTATTCGCTAACTCTGCCAATACATAGACCCCCCTAGGAAGGTCCTCATACAATGAGAAAATCAACAAATTAGCAGGAGCTGGTGGTGATATTCTTAGCAATTCTCTGGTTGCATGAACCCTTAAGATCCCCAAAATAGTTCTTGCAAGAAGCTCCCAAGCCTGCACAGGGGCTTTTATATCGAATTTTGATATAAAGCGGTGAAGCAAGATGACCTCCTTTATTAGAGTAAGCCAGTGATCACGTCTTGTAGAACTAGTCATCTCGGGTAACTCTAGCACCAGGGGCTCTGACCTGAAAAATTATAGTTGAAAGTATTTCAAGATTCTTATGGAAAAAAATCTTACTGGTTGTACTTTAAATCTGAGAGAGATGATTTTTTTTGTCTTATTATATGTACAATAATTTACAGTTCAGACTTACAACTCTGTAGACTCATATGTTATAGCTTTGTCAAACAAGGGAACACCCCATGGCCCAGTTGATGCTGCTTTGACTTGCTGAACTATATCAGCTCTTGTAAGATCAACTTTTAAGGCAGTCTCATATGATATTACTCCAGATGCCTCGAAGTAGAGGGACTGATTTGTAAGGGTGAGTCTACCTAGCAAAGAATAATAACCACCACTATAAATCAGGAATTCTAAAATAGTTCAACAATTTTGATACATCAAAATTTATCCAAAAGGGGTCGATGTATGCCATTGGATAGGTCCGCAAATCATTAGATTATATGAGAAACTATTAGAAGTCAACCTGGCCAACTTGTTGTCCCAATATGTCGCACCACTCTTTGTGTTCTAGCAGTAGTACCCTCAACATGCAAAATGAACTCATCCTCAGAGCCAGTTGGTGTCTCATGTTTTTCCAAGTATTTGATGCACCTAAACAATCAAGAAAAAACTAAGCATTTAAAATATTAGTCTGTAGTTTTACACCTTGCAAAATAATAGACCATGAAGGTTATATATTCCATGAAAGGTTCCTAAATTTTTTGATAAAAAATAAATTTGACAATATCACAAATTTGCACGCAGGTTAAATTCGGAAGAGACAAGATGAATGTTATTTAACTACAGTCGATTTAGTCTTAAAATGGCAATGTGCATTGCTGATGCAAACCATATGACCTTGATCACAATTAAGCCAGCAAAGGCCGAGAATGAAGTGAAGGAAATAAAACTCCACTTGACGACTCATCCTAGTTACAATACTGAAAAAACTACACTGCAGGCTTGATAGGAACCCTGAATGAGTGCAATTGAGAAAAATAGTGGTCACTCAGATGCATGGAATTGCAGCAATCTTCTTCTTTATTGAGCTCTTCACGGGCGATACTGGATAGATAGGAACCCTGAATCAATGCAATTAAGGAAAATAGTGATCACTCAGATGCACAGACAGAATCTGCAGAAAATCCTCTTTTTTGAGCTCTTCATAAACTTAAAACTCCTCTTCTAGATTATCCATCTGTACCTTGCTCATTGGACTAAACTAAACTCATTATCTGATCTCAATACAAAAGAATCCCAGGTCATGCGATCACTTTGAATAACAGAAATTAATCCTTTATTACCACACAAGAACTATGAACAAAAGCAAAACACCCTAGCTCAAAGTTAGTTGTGAACAACATCAGTGGAAGGAAGATTAAGTGTTTTTTTGAGGGAACAGAACTATGACATTATATATGCAAAAAACTCTGACCAGTATCTCTTATATATATGTCAATTCAAAAAACCCATAGATGATGGTCACAGCTACAATAACTAAATCAAGTTTTGAAATTAGCTCAAAAGAAATAATGACAAAAGATCTTTCTGGCCTAGCTAAAAATGTGTTTGACAAATGCACTACTAGCTTTTGGAATTGCAATACCAATCTTGTTATAAACTGAGGCACGAATTCAACAAGTGCACTCTTTGTAGGAATTAGTCTAACTAAATCCTTAAGAATAATTTCCTTTGCATGTGCAAGTCTTTTTCTATGAATATAATCAACAAAAGCAGGTAAACCCTCATTGCATTCACCCACATGATTCCTAAATTCAAGAACCCAAAATGATCCTAAGGAGCATAAATATATACTTGTGAAAACGTAAAGACACATGATATAATACAACAAAGAGTACTCCAATAACTAACTATCATTTGTAAACAAGAAGCTTCAGATGTCAATAAAATTAACCGAGATGGATGAGATGAATTCCTACTTGTCCATTTTCTTGAGAAATGTATCATAAGCAGGAAAATGGAGCCGACTAGCAGTAGGTGCTGTAAGAGTTTCAAAAGTGAACCGTGCATTGACAACATCAGCAACCAAGGGAATTGAGGATGCCAACCATACAAACGCATCTTCCCCAACACTTGATTCTTCATTAACCTGTTATAAGACAAAAAAAAAAAAAAACCGGATTTTTTAGATGGTCCAGAGTACTCGAGGGCACATGCAAGTTCATGACTATTGAAGCAGTAACAGGCATGATAAATAAAGCTAGATGGACTGCTTACAAGAAGAGGCATCATATCCGAATAAAATAGGGGAATATCATCATGCATCTGCCCTGCGTTTCCTTCAAGAGGTTTCCTTTTGTCCTCCTTTTCCTTTGCAATGCTCTCCTGGATGGGGAAGAGGCAACATGTTAACCCACTGGGGGCTCTAATGTTGAAACTAGAAACAAAGATCTTAATTTTTCATGCCCTATATATTTGGTAACCACAGAGACTGTCAAGTTGATAAAATGTTATACTAAGGTAGTCAGGAATGAGTTTCAAACCGAAGAAAGCTCTGAATTGGTTGAGCTGGGGCTCTCCCATGCTAGCATCATGTCGTAAGTGAATTGGCTAAAAGATCCATCCTTTATCCTATCCCCTACGTTAGAACAAATAGTTTCAATTGCCTTTGAGCAGCAGAACTCTACTAACCTCCTTGAGTAGTTATCTAACACTGGCTTGAAGCCTCTCTCGAAATCCTCCACCAGAGAATCAAGTGAAGTGTCCAATGTCCTGAAAGGTTCACGTCATTCCTATCAGCCAAAGAGAATAATACGACATATTCATGTTTTAAGATATACAGACTGCCAGAAAAGACAGAGACAAAGAAAGAGATCTTGAACAACAACCAAATAGGAATCACTGATTGGAAATTCTTTCACAGACAATGATGTTCCCTGAAGAATGTCTAATACTTTTCTTTCAAATGTTAGAATTAGGAAACCATGCTGGAACATTTTTTCTAATGTCATTTGAACTTCAAGTGACCATGCATAGGGCTTGCAGTCATGAAGAACAGATTTAAGATGTTTTTGTCTTTGATGTGTTACTCTACCACTGATCTCTATTACTCGTTTGTTCTAAATGTATGTGTCTGCCTTAAGATATTCCATGCTCATGCAGGTAAAGCCTGATCCGTGCAAAGACATCCAATTTGAATAGCTCAAGCCACCTAATTTTTCATCCTAATGCAACATGAAAGATCATAGACACAGCACCAGACCATTTACTTAATGCTAGAGTAAAGAGGAGGGGAATTACTCTGCACATCTACAGAGCAGATCGTTGGCGATAGGAGACAGGTGCTTCCTCATCTCTCCCTTGCTCGGAAGGCCCTGTGGAGGTCTTTCGGATCCCTGAGAACAGGCCGCTCCTCCCATTTGAGCTCCCAGACTCGTGTACACAGGCGGATGCCACGTCTCCGGTCGTTTGGATCCAAATCCGGTCCTAATTGGATAGTGATCCGATGTTTGGCCCAAATAGGCTGTCTGTGCAAACGTCGGGTTTGCTTGCTGCGAAATGCGGGATCCACATTAATCGTGTATTTATTGTCAAACAAGGTCTGGCCACGTCACGTAACCAAATCCCGGCAAGCGTATTTGCAAAGATGCAACAGACGGGACCCACAAGAGGATCTCCGCCTCGTCCAATCAATAGCCAGGTACACGGTGGGGTTAATATCGACGAGCCTGCCCATAAATTTCTAAGTAAATTCAAAATTGCATCTAATAAGTCAGGTAATCAAATTAATTATATTCCGATGATTGAGCATACAGCAGTGCACGTATCATATATATATATATATAACCGTGCACTTGACACCACGGTGGAAGACAACGTCCTTAGGAGACATGGACAACCGCGCGAAGATCAACCAAACGGCCATATTTGCTGGCCTTAAATCTCGCCCTATCAGGCCCCTACCCCATCTCTGTCCACCGTTCCCCAAGAAGTCCCATTTAGATCTAACGGCTGGGAGTGATAAACTCGCGAGACCAAATCGAAGAGTTGTAGGGGTAATTTTGGCATCACAAATGATTCGAACCCTAGCCACCACCCAAATCGCATCACCACGTCCAAATCTCAAGTACTTAAATTAGACAGTTCTTATCCATCAAAAAGTTGCTAAACTAAACCATTTTTATTATGCATTAACGTAATAACCTCGCTTTTCTTACTCGTAATTCGTCTCAGGCGCGTCTATAATTGAAGCTTGGTGCTCTGAGTGGTCAGCTTTTGTGTGTCTCCTTTCCCTCTCCCTTTTTGTCTCTAAATGAGCTCCCGCGCCCCTGTGACCCTTTGAGGTGACGATCTCATTCTTTCCTTATTACTTGTGATAAAGCATTTCTACTTCGCACTCGTTTGGTGTTTCTATCTTCATTCATTGCGTTCAAAGTTTGGTACGTCGGTGTCGGTGCTTTGGTTCCCGCATCGCTCTGGCATTGTTAATTTTTCTATCTTATAGAGGCGAAAGTTCGTGTTTTAAGGGTTTTTATGGGATCCGGATCGCGCCCTAGGTATCAAAATTGCCTTGTTCCGAGGAAAGATTGCCTTTTCACGTTTGCCTGGCCATTTCTTGTTATTTACCTGAAAGCTACTCGGAACATTTTTTTTTAATCTTGTATCATCTATTTCTTCGATTTAATTGTGTATTTTTGTTCTAAGAGAGCTTAAACGTCCACAAACAGAAGTCTCTGCTATAAGGATACTTGTGAAACATAATCTGAGACACATCACCACTTGCCTCCTTGAACTACCTGCTTTCTCGCAAAAGATCTCCTTCGTTTTCTTATCGTTAACTAGAGTAATACGTTAGATCTCAAAGCACTTGAATAAGTATTGGTATGTGGTTTTTGTGAGTCTAGGTGTTGCCCTACGCCCCTGTTCTGTTTTCAAGGAAAGAATTTAGGATTTGTGCTTTTTCATTCAACAGAGAAAGGTATGGAGAGGTATAACTTTTTTGGATAGTTCATAATCCTTTTATCTTGTAACACTTTACCCACCTATCCTAATTTCTGTTGAATGATTGGCATCCGCTGTTATCTCTTGTACAAAGTGAAAATGCGCCTTCATCTTTTGACCTGCTTGATTTAGCTGTCATCTTCGTTATCATCGTCCTACAGCATTGTCTACCTAATCTTTTAATGGGTTAAATACCATTTCTTGGTTTTAGTTTCAGTAAAATTTGCAAACTCAGCATTGCAGTATCAGAGATTAATGATTGATATCCATGTATACACATCCATTTTTGTGGTTAACTTTTGTTCTCTGCAATTCCTGGTTTTCTTTTGCTGAACTGAGTGTAGTACTCTTTCAAGTTAGTCTGAATTCCTTGCATCCTCTTGTTGTATCTTTTGCGTTGTCTTTATGTTCATTTCATGAATTATGATATCAGGTTTGTCGAAAGGATCTGAGAAGCTCACTGCTTTGTTTGAAGATGGCAACTATGCAGACACCAATGCTTGGGATTCTATTACTCTTGTGCTGGGCAGTAACCATACAAGCAAAGCATACAAAATACAAAGATCCCAACCAGCCAGTGGATGTTCGAGTCAGAGATCTAATGAAGCACATGACTCTTGCTGAAAAGATTGGCCAGATGACACAAATTGAGCGACAAATTGCCTCAGCTCAAGTCTTGAAAGACTACTTCATCGGTGATGTTTGTAACGTTATGGGAAGAGTATAAGAGATGTAGGCAGGAGACATCTAAATTATATTTGTGTTGCAGGTAGCATTCTTAGTGGTGGGGGAAGTGTTCCTGCTCGTCATGCCTCTGCTAAGGTTTGGGTGAATATGATAAAAAAACTTCAGAAGGCATGTCTGTCGACACGCTTGGGAATTCCTATGATTTATGGGATTGATGCCATTCATGGTCACAATACTGCCTACAATGCAACTATATTTCCTCACAACATTGGTCTTGGAGCCACAAGGCAAGTATATAGTGACTTCTATTTGTGTAGTGATGTAAGTTTAAATTTCTTTGAAATATCAGTATTTTGTTTACTAGAAACTCAACTCTATGGACCTGATGCATAAACTACTACTTGCTTTCTTAATTTACTATTGGTTTGCCAAACAACTATATTGTCGATTAATTTGAGTTATTCATATCTTCCTATACTTTAATACTGTTAGGATCCCCTGAATTCTCTGAGTCCTAAACTAATGTAAAGAACATATTCTCTTGAGTTTTGTAGTTCCAGTAGAAGTCGGCTAAGGATTTAGTTGAGATTTATTATTTTGATTATGAGTCCAAGTCCTAGTGGACTAAGGGGTGGAACTTTATATATAGGGATGCATTTGCTTCTTTTCGCTATTAAGGAAATACTTTTCAACCTTTGGCAAACCCTAAGAGGTCGATCCCCTTGAAGTGATCTTATCCTTTTCTTCCCCTTCTTCTAAGGTAAAACCCTAAGGGTCTTACTATCTGGTATCAAAGTTAGCCATTGTAGATGCAGTCACGAAGTAGAGACCCTACTTAATTGATCAGTGGTTTCAAATACGCACTGATCACAAAAGTCTAAAATATTTCCTGGAGCAAAATATTTCTTCTTTAGAGCAATAGAAATAGGTCACCAAGCTACTGGAATTCGATTATGAGATTCCTTATAAAAAGGGGAGTGTGAATTTAGTTACAGATGTAATCTCATGCCTTCCAGAACAAGCTGAACTAGTAGCTATCTCTATTCCTATTTGTGAGACTTTAGAAATTATCAGGAGGGAATGGTCTGATGATCCTGAGATCCAGGATATTATTAGAAGACTAGAAGAAGCTCCAGGTTTTGTTCCAAATTATAGCTGGGATTCGGTGGACTGACAGTATAAAGGCTGAATAGTTGTAGCACCACATTCTTCTTGCCAGGTGATAATTCTGAAGGAGTTCCATTCATCACCAATTGCTAGTCATTTCGGATTTCTCCGCACTTACAGATGAGTCCGATAACTTTTTTACTAGAAGGGAATAAAAATTTTATCAAGAAATTTATTGCTGAATGTGATATTTGCTAGCGCCACAAAAATGAGACAATAGCCTCCCTATTCCCGATGTTACTTGGATTGACATATCGATGGACTTCATTGACGGACTCCCACAATCATAAGGAAAAAGCACTATATTTATAGTTGCATATCGGCTTATGAAGTATGCTCATTTTTGTGCTTTACGACATCCTTATACTGCCGCAAATGTTGCTCGTATTTTTGTTGAGAACATAGCTAAATTGCATGGGATTCCTCGTTTCATCGTTACTTTGTTAGTGACAGAGACAGGGTTTTTATTAGCACCTTTTGGCCGGAGCTTTTTCGTTTACAGGGTACCCAACTAAATATGAGTATTGCTTATCATCCACAAACAGATGAGCAAACTGAAGTGGTAAATAGGTGCCTAAAAAATTATCACAGATGCTTTACTAATGACAAGCCGAAGGAATAGACCAAATGGCTTCCCTGGACAAAGTAGTGGTATAATATTTCCTACCATTTTTCTATTAAAATGATTCCATTTGAAACAGTTTATAGTCGAACCCCACCTGCAATTATAAAATATGTACTTGGCTCCTCTAAAGTTGATCAAGTGGATAAGGAATTACTTAACAGAGATAAGATTATTCAACTTTTAAGGGATAACCTCGCAGCCATATAAGCAAGAATAAAATGGCAAGCTGATAAACACCGAAGTGAACGAGAATTTATCATGGGTGATTGGGTTTTCCTTCGTCTTTAGCCCTACAAGCAAACTCCCATAAAGGTCCGGTCTTCTATGAAACTGTCTCCTCAATTTTTTGGGCCTTATAAAGCATTCGAACGCATTGGACCAGTTGCCTACCATCTGGATTTGCCGGCTAGCTCCAAGATACTCTCAATTTTTCATGTTTCTTGCCTTAAAAAGAAGTAAGGTGAGGCTGAGATAGTGTAACACCATTTGTCGGACATCTCTGCTGCTGGTGAAGTTCAAGTTCAATCACAAGCCATACTTGATCGATGAGTTGTGATGCGCCGCAAACATCCTGTGACTGAAATGTTAGTGCAATATGCCAACATACTAAAGGAAGATGTCACTTTTGAGTCCTACAAGACGCTGAAAGAGAAGTTCTCAGAGTTTGATGCTGCTTAGCCTTGAGGACAAGGCTGAATTGAAGGGGGGAGGAATGTTAGGATCCCTTTAATTCTCTGAGTCCTAAACTAATGTAAAGAACATATTTCCTTGAGTTTTGTAGTTCCAGTAGGAGTCAGCTAGGCCTTCTAGCCGGCTAAGAGTCTAGTTGAGATTTGTTATTTTGATTAGGAGTCCAAGTCCTAGTGGATTAAGGGATGGAACTCTATAAATAGGGATACATCTGTTTCTTTTTGCTATCAAGGAAATACTTTTCAGCCTTTGGCAAACACTAGGAGGTCGATCCCTGCACAGTGATCTTATCCCTTTCTTCCCCTTCTAAGGTAAAACCCTAAGGGTCTTACCAAGTACCTATGTCAAGAAGATATAATTCCTTATGTTTTCTTATGACACAACAGTAGTTACTTGAAAGCAAGTTGAGGATTTAAGTTTTGAATTACCATTGGAATATATTGGAGTTATAAGTATTACCATTGGAATAGGTTATACTGCTTTGCTGTATAGCATTGAGTGGCGTCAGTCAAGAGAAAGTATCACTCTAGCTTTTTCCTATCTTTCTCCATTCTCTTTTATTAGGTCTCCATGTTGTTGAGACTTGGTCCCGTCAGTCTCTTATTCTCCTCACCCTACATTGGATTACTGCCTTATGGTGCCTGTTAAGAGTCTCACTTTTTAATATTGTCTTCTACTGGTTTATGAGTGTCTTTTATGTAAAATCCATAGCAATTAGTCATACTGATCTCAGATTCCTGATCCTGGCATCATGCTCGCAAATTATTATCTGTAGGGATCCTGATCTTGTAAAGAGGATTGGTGCTGCAACAGCCCTTGAAGTCAGAGCAACAGGCATTCCTTACACTTTTGCGCCCTGTGTTGCAGTAAGTGACTCAACACCATAGGAACATTAGATTTATGCATTTCTGGTGCTTCAGAATCCAAAGTTATAAGTTGGAACTGTAGAAGCATATCTTTTCCTGTCGTTTTGATATTCGTTGTTCCTAATTCAGGTTTGTAGAGATCCAAGGTGGGGCAGGTGCTATGAGAGCTATAGCGAGGATCACAAGGTTGTGCAGGCAATGACACAAATTATCCTTGGCTTACAGGGAGATGTCCCTGCGAACTACACAAAGGGCTTTCCTTATGTTGCCGGAAAGTAAGGTTCAAAATCCAACCAACAATAATATGTGTTAAGTCATGATAATACTAATATATCAAACCCACAAGTAACCTTATGTTCTCTAATGTTTTCCGTACATTCTTGTATGAATTATTCATAACATCTGTATCAGGAAAAATATAGCAGCTTGCGCCAAGCACTTTGTTGGTGATGGTGGAACACAAAAAGGAATTAACTCGAACAATACTATCATCAATCTCCATGGACTCCTTGGCATCCATATGCCTCCTTACTATAATTCCATTGCCAAGGGTGTGTCCTCGGTCATGGTTTCTTATTCAAGCTTGAATGGAATCAAAATGCATGCCAACCGTCATCTAATCACTGGCTTCCTCAAAAAGAAGCTTGGTTTTAAGGTTGAGTCTGAAAAGAGCTCACTAAAGTGGTTTTCTGTGCTTTTTATTTGCTACTTCACAATCCGTCACAACTCATTCTACCAGTTTTTATTTAATGTCCTTGTATTTTTCAGGGATTCGTGATTTCAGACTATCAAGGCATTGATTTTATCACCACTCCACCTGATGCAAATTACACATATTCTGTCCAAACATCAATAAATGCTGGAATCGATATGGTGAGCAGTCAATTGCCAAACTGTCATCACTAATTAATTGTCACTGATATATCTAGTTTTGAGTATCTAGTTTATACTTTGTCATTTGGAAACATCATAAGGACTGCGTAGTGCAGTGGCACTTCTGAATCATGTTCAACTAAATGCATGAGAATACAACGTCCAAATCTAGCATAGCAATAGCTGCAAAACAGGAGGGACTGCTGTTAGATATTAGAAAGCTTCCCTGTTGTTTATGCGTTACATATTTAGCTTTTACAAGACAAAAACCACCTACCAGAGACACAGAGGATATCAAGTACTGGTAGAGGGGGCTACAGCTGAGAAACTTGTAGCTCTTTTTAGGAGGTGTTCCGTGCTCACTTTCTCATCAAGCTTGATATTAGTAATTGCAGCATGGTTCTTGAGAATTGATATGTGGTTCTTCCATCATGTATTCCTAAAACGAGAGAATTGAAGATAAGCAAATCTCACAGTTTTTCACACTTGAGATCTTTCCTACATTTCCTCCTTGGTGTGGTTTGCAGGTGATGGTTCCATTTGACTATCATGGGTTCATCAGTAATCTGACTACTCTTGTTAATGCCAAAGTCATCCCCATGAGCCGAATTAATGATGCTGTAAGAAGGATCTTGCGGGTAAAGTTTGTCATGGGTCTCTTTGAGAACCCACTGCCTGATAAAAGCTTAGTCGATCAACTCGGGAAAAAGGTAATTCGGCTGTATTTTGAAGTATCTTTGCTTGTGATCAGCATATTCTAATTTAGCAAATCCAGTACAAGGTAAAATGTCTTCTCTCCTGACAACTCTTGGACTGCATACAGGAGCACAGGGAGTTGGCAAGGGAAGCCGTAAGGAGATCACTTGTGCTGTTGAAAAATGGAAAATCTGGTAAGAAGCCGTTGTTGCCCCTGCCCAAGAAAGCAGACAAAATCCTTGTCGCCGGAAGTCATGCTGATAACTTGGGCTTTCAATGTGGTGGGTGGACAATTGAGTGGCAAGGAGGCAGTGGAAGAATCACTGCTGGTATGTCCAAACGCTCTTTGTTCTTCTGAGTTGTTGCAGTATCAACATAAATTTTCTTGTATCATTCTTAATCTGCATGTTTATTTTTGCGCCAATGAAGGTCAAATAGTGAGCTATTAATTATGCTTCCACCAAGCTTGATACTAGATTTCTGAAACTAGAAATAAGATCTTGAAGTTGCTGTTTCGGATCAGCCTAAAGATGTTAATATGAAGCAACTAAAAAGCTCATTCCAATGTTGTTCACAGGTACCACAATCCTGGATGCCATTAGATCCACAGCGGACCCAGCAACCAGTATCGTCTTCTCCGAGAACCCCGACGCTGACTTCGTCAAGAGCAACAACTTCTCCTATGCCATCGTCGTTGTCGGAGAACCACCCTACGCTGAAACGGCCGGAGACAGCCTCAACCTCACCATCGCTGAGCCTGGACCAAGCACAATCCGAGCGGTGTGCGGCCCCGTGAAGTGCGCAGTGGTCATCATCTCCGGCAGGCCTGTCGTGATCGAGCCATACGTGCCCTTGATGGACGCGCTTGTGGCCGCATGGCTGCCAGGCTCAGAAGGCCAAGGTGTGGCCGACGTCCTCTTCGGTGACTTCGGTTTCGGCGGAAAGCTTCCCCGCACTTGGTTCAAGTCCGTCGACCAGCTTCCCATGAACGTTGGCGACCGGCACTATGATCCCCTGTTCCCATTTGGATTTGGCTTGACAACGAAACCAAGACCAGCAGTGTAGAGTTCTCCGAGTTGCAGGGAAGAACCTAGCATCGATGCATTCTGGCAGCATTGTTGACGGAGATGTGATTTCATGGTCGCAGTCAAGCCAACCACGTGGTTTCCACACGTGTGCAGTCCAGATTTGTTCGGGCAGCTCGCTTCACGGGACGCAAGATTTAGCCGCAAACTCCGTTATAGACCGCGGCACCACACATTTGTACCCACTCCGTGGGGCCGCTGTTGCTTTCATGTTTCACGTGGAGCGAAGGGTGTAATCCCCGGAGTTGCTTGGGTTTCTTGTCTTCTTCCACGCGTCGCTCCATTTACATCCATTTCCCACCGTGTCACGTCGCTTGTCCCGCGGTGCAACATCAAGTCTACTAAATGACTCCATAGGCAGCGCCACAATTAGTTCTCTTTCGGCTGCAGCAACGGTAGGAGAAGTGCACGTGGACGAGTCTTTCTTCTGGGAGACGCTACCCATGCTGCTCCGCGGGAATATTATATTCCCTTGCGTTCGCCCCCGGTTGCTATAACACGGCCAGTATTCTCGTCACGCTCCCTGCGCTTAATTCTTCTTCCGAGCGTTTCGGTTCGGCTGCTTCTCGTTCTCCATTTCCCCTACAGCGAGATAGCTGGAGGTACCTCGCCGGAAAGCGGCGGCCTCAAGCCCTCTCGACTGAGTTACGCTTCGATTTGCACAAAGGTGATACCTGTATCTCGTCTGAGCCGTCTGATTGTGATCCGAGAGGGCGAGATGGCGCGCAAGCCTGTTCACCGGCCACTTCCCCCTCCGCCGGCGAAGCCCGCTTTATCCGCCATGGGCCGCCGGCCTCAGATGATGGCAAAGGAGCCAGCGAAGCGGCGAGCATCTCTAGCGGAGGTGGCCGGTGCCACGACGGCGGGGTTCGCAGCGCTCTGTTGCTGTTGCCCATGCGGCCTGGTGCACCTTCTCATCGTGGTGGTGCTGAAGCTGCCTTTGGGTCTCGTGCGGCGGGCGCTACGGCTGAGGAGGAATCGCTGGGCGGCGAGCACGAAGCCCAAAACCGGCCTTTGGAGGCCGGAAGCCGGCGTCTTTCGCGGCGACGACGATTTCAGTCTCTACCATGGGGTCCTTCTGGCAAGGTCCAGCTTCAATGAGACGTATCCGGCGGAGTCGCCATCGCCGGAGTTAGCGGAGCTGGAGAGGGAGATGTTGGCGAAGTTCCACGCCGCCGGCTTTTGGCGGAGCCTTTCGCAAAGATAATAAGCGAAAGGTAAAGGGGGAAGATTAAAAGATGGTCAAATGTGGGATCTTTGCCAACTATTCTGCCGTCACTGCGAGTCTCCGAAGTGGGGGATGACAGAAGTGGAACGAGTTCTCTGTTGTCTGCAAGAAAGACGTGGACTTCCTTTTAAATGATTTCCATGTTGCTCTTGCAAGAAAGAGATGCGTGTATCTTCTTTGTGAATAATATATATATATATATATAACAAGACTCTGTTCTTGTGGAAGTTTAGTTCTGTGCTTGTGGGCATACTTGTTCTTCAGCTGGTGATTGTGCGTTTCGATTCTTAAACCGTCGATTTCAAAATTAATAATTTTAATTTTTAAACTTAGGAATGAATCGTCTAAAATTGATTTCGATTTGATTTGAAATCAGAAAATCGTTAGAGCAATTTAATTTTGATTTTAACTTGATTCGAATTTCATTTGAAGGGAGCCATAATCAAACTTACTTCATGACACCTAAAATTATTTAAAATATATTATCTTATAAGTTTCGTTGGGTGTGTTTGTATAGAGTATATATATTCTAAATAAAGTACTGAAAAATTATTTGCAAGAAAAATGGTTGATATGACATCTGACAGTGACCAATGAGCAACTCATAATTTAAGATGGCAATCTCTGGAACATGGAAGACATCAAACCATAGATTTTATGATTTCTCGTTGATTTAGGGAAACGGAAAGAGTTGAGATGGGGTTGTGAGATGTTTTATATTTTTGTATATATTTTTAAATAAAAAATTATGTTTCTCACATCTCTTTCCATCGGGAAAGTAACGGTTGTAATTATAATTATTAAAATTATATATTTTAATTGATTAAAAAAAAATTAAATGATCGCACGATTTGACCGAGCAACCTTCCTTCGTGTGGATACTAAATGAAATATATTATTATCGATGATGACAATTATAGTGCCCAAATGGTTCAAACAATTTTCATATGTAAGGTGTATTTGATGAAATTATTTATCATCCACTAAATACCTCAAATACTCTGGTATTAATAAATAAATTATATTATAATTCTAGCCTAACTTGGGTATCCAATGGATAGATACTCAACACTCTTGACCCTGTCTTACATGACACTTTGATCGAGTCATCCTTTTTATTCCTCCACACCAAACTTGTAATGAAATGACACTAAATCCAATTGACTTTGCAATGCGTAACACGTCATAAAACCAAGATGAACATTAACAATATATATAACATTCATAAATTATCCTTCTAAATAGTACATAGTGATTGATATTATTGTGTGTGTATTAAGAGTCGTAATTATGATATACTGTGCGAGTCCAATCGTATGTTACGGTATAAGCTTCGCCATGACTTCTTCATAACAACCAGCTATCCCTTCATATTTTTTCTCGTTATGTTATGTGTTATGCCTGTAATAAATATGATGATACGAATCAACTTAGTCCCACATCGACAGTAAAATAAGCTAACGAGAGATAGCAGGTCCATAAAAGAAGAGACCTTGTACCGATCAAGTTATCTTTGCGCTTGGGGCAATGTCGCAGCTAGTGAGGTTATAACCGAGGCGCGACAATTGCTGGTTGAAAACTATTTCCAAACCCCCTCTTCGGCATGGGTTTACCCTAGTGCCGTTGAGAATTTCTGGAAGGGCTCCCTCTAACCAGGGTTAAGCCCTACTAAATCTCTTTCTTAAATCTCTTACTTTTAACTTATATTTTCTCATGCTATTCCTTGAGTGATCTAAATTGACGTAACATATCTTGATTTACTATGTAGAAGTTAAATGTCCAGATATGGTCAAGTTAAAATTACATTAGTAGAGGGATAATCATCGTTAAAAAGAGGTTAACCATTCTGCCACTATAATAATCTTGGGATCGGATGGTGTGGACACTAATGGGAGGCATCTCCCAACCTCGCACGATTTGTTACTGTCCACGTAGCAACTCGTTTTGATCTTACTATGTAGTAATCAATACATAATCGTGATCCTTTTTGGTTATTTTTTGATAACTTATATGAGACATGCAATAGTTCATTTTATTTTTAATAATTTTTTTTGTTTTCTGTTTATGTTTTTGTAAAACTTAAAAACATTGTGAACTGTGGCATGGCATAAAAGGAAATATCGAAATAACTCTATTTTTACATGCCACAAATTAATTTTTTGTGAAGCTGACGATGGAGCAGTTGAGTGAGCCATGGGCGATCATGTAATATCATATGATATCAAAGTATCTAGATATATTTATACAAAGGATATTCAATATAATAGAAGTATGTATCATTTAGTTTTATTCATGTATATTTTATGAAGTATTTAAGCTAATAACTAATTTAACATGAAGTATTTGTCCTCTCAACTCTTAAGAGAACGAGTGAAATCGAGCACCTCCGGTTCTCTTATTTATCTAAGGAGTTCTACATATGTTCCAAGACCATTCGAAAAAACTTAGTTTAATACAATAGTTGTTAAATCCTTACTAATAGTGATCGATTCTACCAAGAATAAATTACCACTTTATTTTTTAATAAAATATCAATCGAATGTGTAAGTGATGCAAACGTATTCGAAGGTAACAACTAAATAGAAGAGGAATTGATGAATAAATTTTATGAAGAAAAGACCTCAAAAACTTAAAAATTTATGAAACAATACTCGTTAAGGCTCCAACAAGTCTTCACCCAATTCAAGCGACGTGAGACGTTTAAGAGACTAACGCACAACAAGGCCTTTTCCCTCATTTGAAGGATTTGTAGGAATCGAAAAAAATTAGCACAACTTGATCGACCCTATACCAAAGTTAAAATCATTAGCGAGTTAAATCAAAATGAGCATATCAACGTTCAACTACCCAACAACACTAGTGGAAAGCAAATTGGAGCCAAGAAGCACATTGCGACTAGAGCAAAAGATTGAATATTCAACAAATGAGAGGAAATGCAACGTCTATAGTCTTTCAGTTTTATTCATGCTTTCGATAGCATGTACAGGGCATATAATAAGCTTAGCAATCCTATTTTGATTAACTTTGTGATCATTTTACTCTTATAAATATAGATTGTGTACTATCATCATGAAAAGATAAAACTATCTAAAAATAAACTATCCAAATACACGATTGGATGGGCATTTAGGGTAGTCCTTAGAATTGATTTACAATCTTATTTTGTAACAGTTATATGAGTAGTTGTGAAAATTTTTAAGCCTTAAGAGTAGTTGCAAAAAAATTTTAAGCCGCCTTGGACCTTTTGTTATATAATCGTGACAAAATTTATATTTATAATTTAAATTACATATCAAATGTTTACTGAAATATATACTTATAGAATCCTAAGTTAAATATATTTTTTTATAAATCTTTAAAGGATGATGAGAGATTTAAGAAAGCTAATCATTTACGGACGTACTACTTTGAAAACAACAATCAACCACACTGCAGTGCAGTGCAGTGCAGTGCGGCGGGGGGTTTGATCAAGTTCGGGTCTGGCGAGGAGTTGGCGTACTTGTTGGGTCCCGACATCTATGCCGATGGGAGGATATCTGTGCAGGGGTTCGACGGCAAGCTGTTCCCATCGGAGGCGGCGGCAGCGGCAGCGGCAGCATCAAACTGGTGCAGGGTCAACGACGAAGGACACGCAGGTCAAGGCTGCCATGCCGAGGAGTGGTTAGTGCATTCCACTCACCCAACTGCCCAAGGAAGAATTAATTTCTTGTGGTCGCTTGAATGGAAGATAACAGAAACGGCGTGACGGATCCTCGGTGAATCGGGTCAGCGTGATCGTTTCAGCATCTGTCAATAATATAGGACAACGAAATGAAAAAGAACCAAGGCAGAAGAAGAAGGTGTCTGCCGACTCTCGGGTCAATTCAAAGGTGATGTGCCCCCTTGTCAGCAGGAACATGGAAACTACAATAAAAACAAGCATGCTGGGGTGTCTGCAGCCATCCAAAATTTGAAGATAAAACATGTTTCACCTTTGGCATAAGCAAGAGTCTATTTTTTCCTCTTTCTACTTCCAGACATTTGTGCCCCCTTGTCAGCAGGCTCCGAAACTCTTGATTTGCTAGCAGGGGTCTTCTTCTTCTTCACATTTGACTTTCCATTGTTCTTCAAATCAAGCTGCACTTGGACTCCTAATCACAAAACAAATCAGGAAGATGAACCGTGAGAAGGAATTATGTACACATTTAAAAATATCCAATTCAATGATAAAGGAGTGAGTGAAAATGTATCTAAAAGATTCAAAACTAACCCTTCGGTTTGTTGCTCAGAAGATCAAGTTGTGGCTTCTGATCGGCATTTGTACCAAGTCCAAGATCATCTGAAACAGGTAGTAGATATAAAATCCACAATCAGAAAGTGACATTGAATCATATAGATACATTTCTAAACCAGTTTGATCGTGAAAATGTCACACCCAAAACAAGGTCAGTTCTGCGAGCATTCCATCCAACTGAAAGTGAAAAACATGTAAAGCAGACAACACAAAACGGGCACACAGCCACTCAGCAAGTGTACAAGTAGTACAGAAGAAAAACGCTCACCTGCATCTTCTGAATCAGAATTCTCTTCTTCATTTTCCGCTAGAGCTTCTCCATTTTCTTCAGATACACCATCCTCCACAGGTTCCAAGATTGCCGCTATACGCTTCTTCGGAGCCTTTTTCAAGCCTGGAAGAGTTATCAGATCTGCTGATCGCACAACACGGGAGCTGCTTCCTTGCTTATATGCCTTGGTTAGTGCAGATTTCACTGCTGGTTGAATGTTGTCCATGGGATTCGGATGTCCCTGCAATCGAACGATTATGGTGATTCATTTTTGAATTTTAGCCGAACTAAATTATAAACACATTTTTGAAATGGTATGCAATATAATAAGTGCACCACCACTATTGGATTAGTTATTCTTTCTGTTCGCATCATGCACACAACAGATCCTCAAATCACATATAGTATACATATATTTAAATACATAGATAATATTTCGATTAAATAAATCTCCAACTTGGAAATACATAAATGCATTATTAAGGCACATGTTCACATTAGAAAGGTCTGACATAAAACCTGTTAAAGTTGAGAGATATGCAATCTTGATTTAACTAAAGCTCAAACAACAAATGAGCAACCAATGAAAACTCCACAAGTGTTTAAGGAAGATTGAGCAAATCTATTAGGCGAAGGAGCTACCATCATGCACAATAAGCTAGAAGGCCAGCTACAAGACTTCCAAAGAGCCCAATTACATGTATGTGATGTCAAACACAAAATTAATAAAATATAGCTTGTGCTGAACTAGCCACTAGGTGCAATAAGCTAAATGGCCAAACAATAACCCACCTTCAAGCATATGCTATGTTTAGAAACAGGGATCGAACACACCAAAATGTAACTGCCAGCCTGTACCCTGTTGGCACATTAATTTTACAACACTGCCTATGCAGAGAGAACAAATAAACATATGAAAACTAATCATACGAGTTTGTGTGCACATGTAAATATGTATGGATGTATTTAGATCTTAAAGTAGCTCCAGTAAAAGCCATTTATTCACATTATTACGTTACTAGGACTGTTTGTTCAAAACAGAAACTCAACCTGTTAGCCCATGATGTCAAATTCTTCCTATGTCAAATGACAACCATCAGAATAAGAAAAAACAAACAAACATTTTGTAACTAGATTGACATCAAGGATAAATATTAGCACCACATACAAAAAGGATCTCCAAAGAAGAATATACATCGACTACTAGCTAGTGAAATTGAAAAGTGACCATTTCTTAGATTCCTGAATGTGACATGGGACAGACAAACCTTGAACTTGGATAGCTCCACAATTGTGTCGAAGTCTTCTTGAGTTAAAGAATAAGCATCCATGAATTCCACAACCGTCTGAACAGCAACTTCCTGATAGTGTTCCAGATATTATTAGATACTTCAAAATATTCCACTATCCTATAAACAGAACATATTTTGTAAATGAAGCATATGGAAGGTAATCAAACCTTAGGCATCATTTGAAGAGGATCTGTAAGCTGTTTCAATAGAAGAGTAAAGTAGTCCACCCGCAAGGTTGCCCTGACCGTTTATATATTGAATACAATTTTGCATAAGACAAATATATTAAATGATGGCTAAAAAAGATAAAAGTCCACTTCATTTGAAAAAATTAATGTATTGAGGTAAATATAGATGTTCAGTTCAGTTAACACTGGATAGCATACATAAATGTCAGTCAGGAGATCAACTCCAAACAATACAAGTTACTGCTTAAAGTACCCACAAACTTGACAACCCCATGAGATCCAAGGACAGTCAAAAAAATTAATTTCTGGATATCAACAAAGGATATGCTGTTGTATACTAAGTTCACAGCAGAAACATGGGGTGGCCAAAACCATTGCATCAAAAGGCAAATACTTTTGTCCATGGTTATTGTGAATCATCTAAAACTCATGATTGATCTAAAATAAATGGATGCCAATAGTTATTGAGTTTCATCCAAAATTTTGTTTTTTGTTTTTTTATAAAGGAAGATCATAGTGTTCAAGTAGAGCTAACGGATGAGTCCAAGCCAAACTCTGGAGTTAATCTTTGGAATTTTGAATTAGTCAAGTGTACTTTAAGTCAAATCAAATTGTATTTTCTATTTTTCAAATTATTTTTTAATGATTTTTTGTCCATCATTCTATTGTTACACTAGAGTCGTAACCTACCATTCTCTGTCCCTTTCCAGTAACTTTTCTATTTCATCTTTTTGGCATTCTATCTATTTTGTTTTCTGACAACAGTTTTCGCTGACAATCCAACTGAATCTGATTTTTGGAATAAATTTAACTTAAAAATTCCAGAAAATTCCTTGTTATATTCTCACATTTCTTCAATCCTAAATCCTTAATAAATCCCTCCACAAGTCTGTCCTACAAAAAGGATAAACTATTAAAAGAACAAAAACAATAGCATGATGTGCTCGAAGCAAAAACAAATGATCAGATAGTAAACCACTATTTTTAATCTGAAATATACTTCTCCATTCCCATTTGTTTCTGTTTGTGGGTTACCAGTCTCACCTACCAGCCTTGTAATTGGAGGCAGCAAAGGCCCCAGGTGTGGTCCAATGTAAGGCCCACTCCTGTCATGAGGCAGCTAGGAGAGGCAGGTAAGTCATTGGAAGGTAGGAAAACTGTTCTTTTGATTTCAAAAGACTAAAAACCAACAGACACATTAAAATAAAGAACTACATTTTGACCATAACTTTGCAAACGATAGCAATAACAAAAAAGAACCAGAAGATTCTAAAGACACTCATTTTCTCAAAACATATACAGTAAACATACTTAATATGAGAAATCATATATGCTACCTATCCAACTTAGCTTCCTGTGATGCAAGAAAGTGAACATGAACATCTTCCAAAAGTCGCAAATTCTTTCCCATTGTCGAGTTCTTCCCTAGCCATCCGCCAAACCTATTAAAGTTGCGTTCTCCCTGCAAACCAAGTAAATCTGTGAGTAAAAAGACTTCTTGATTCACACAGACCTACAAAATTGGTACAATCATAGACAGTCAAAAACCAGAAGACAGTAAAATAAACAAGCATTACATCAGTCCAATAATGGCAAGAAGCAAGAGATCATATTTCCTGCATCGTGAATTTAGTCCAAAGTGTCGTATTTTGTATTGAATTGGATCTCATCATTATCAGGTCTACCTCCCATTAGGCTGGATCAGCTACAGAAATGCTCCTACTAAAGCAGGCTATAGCAATTTTTCATAATTGCAATTGCCAGCAGGTAAGCTTGTATAATATAGAAGTTAATTAATGAGGGTGAAAACTTGGCAAATGCAAATTGTGAACAAGAAGAACATCTTCATTGGTCACATATCTGAAACATCTACCAGGATGAGGAAATGATATGCAGAAGCAAGACAATCAAATAGGCACATAGAATCAAAATACAACCACTTTGACTGTTGATAGCACGGTCCAATGATTAAATCCCATCCTCACCACTCAACATCTGCCAAAAAAAGAAAAGAAAAATCCAACCAACCCACAAAAGTATGTGAAGTTCATAATTTACAGAACAAACTGACACGAATTTACAATTCTGTATCCCAACAGTAATTATCAGACCAAGATATCAATGCTGCTTAAACCACAACTAGATGTTTTACCCTGTTTTCATTTTAGACCATGCTAAACTCAAAATGCCTGAGTTTCATATTTCTGTTCAGATTTTCGAAAAAGAATCATGCATTCTTTGACATATACAGAAAATAACATGAAAGGTACCGATTTGTAGAATTTCTAGTGATGACACTGACACAAAGCATGGAAATAAGTTCAAAAGAACAAATAATTTGAGCAATAGGAAAGTTGAACCCCAACTAGAATGAGGCTACCAAAATCTTATCAAATAATTTCACTGGTGCAAGGCAATCTGTCAAGACAACATGTTAAGATACCTATGAATAGAAATATCAATTTTCTTTTTACCATGAATTCAACCTCAATATAGAATGAGCAAACAACATTGGTCTCCATAAAATTCACTTAAAAGTATATAAGGTGGTTATTATAGTAGTAGTCGCACAGATAAAACCCAACGTCACAATAAAATTTTCTTAGTAAACCCATGAAGGGTTGAAGTTAAAATCTAGCAGCAGCCGTAAGCCCATGTCGAATGGCAATCATATAAAATTTTCTTGGTAACCCTATGATAATTATTATGTGAGAAGAATCTTGATAGCATGCTTCCTGATGCAAAATTAAGACAAATGCTGGCAGTAAAAATGCCTCAAGATGATATACTCCAAGAGATGACTGATAAACTAAGCAACTACAGAAGAAAAAAAACTTCAAGAGACTTTCATTTCCAGGTAAGAGTTTTCAGTTGGAATAAGAACAAGGAAAAGTACCGGTTCAAGGGTCTCTCGATGCCCATGCATCAAAGCAGCCCTTGCAAAATAAAATACAAACAAATAGACAAACTTAAGATTCGTCATCCTATGCAGTAAGTTGAGCAATGTCACGAACGAGAGAATCGTCAAGTTATAGTTTGACATACGGGATTATACAGGATGCAAATGAACTAGATTGCGAAAGCTGCCACTGCCGATATCTTCTGATCTGAACATTGAATATATCACCATCCCCTATAGACTCAGCAGCCTGTGCAAGGAATTGCATTCTTTTAACTCCATTCTCATCCTTGCCAATAGAAGTTGGTCGATAGTTGATATAATTTTCCTGGCATTTAATAAAAAAGTCAGTTATGTAATACAAAGTTCAGAAAATATAAAATATTCATTAAATTATATAATTGTTTATTCCTTGCCAAAAACACTTTTATAGTTGGTAGGTCAATGACATTTTCTGGGAAACTTGTAATGACAACAAAAAAATAATCATCTGGCAAAATTACCAAGCCGAGTGTCATGCATGATCCATGGATCAATTCTCGTAATCATGGTTCGCCTTACCGGTCAGTACCAATGTACTGACCGGCTATCGGTATAATATGTACCGACATACTGACACATTATATGATGGGGCATTCTGATAAACTGATATGTACCGCCTATATCGGTCCCATATCCAAGTGATATATACCACCCATATCGAGCAGTACGTCACGATATGACAAACCTTGCTCGTAACATTGCTACAAAATAGTGACATACAAAAAACTAAGAGAATATGTAACTGCAAGTTTATAATTAAGGCCTTCAAATTTTTCTGGTAATATGGAGAGAACTGCCATTATTTCCATCCTACCAAAGAATGTATACGAGGAATGACATTCCCTTATAATTACAAAAGAAAACCTAAAGAAAGCACAAAAAACATTCAGATAGCCACAAACTGGAGATCATGGGCTTGTTGTGAACTATTTGTTTCTCTCGGTTAATTTCTATCTATGAACAGTAATCAATAGGTAGATAAATCCAGGACAAATAGCTAAGCTTATCTGATGATTTCCAGATCCTTCAGGGCAATCAATAAATAGCTGAAGCCACCAAAAAGAGATGGATCTATCCTATTGCTTAGGTCAACGCCAGGACAGCTAGATGATGAATGTAGTACAAAAGCACTTGATCATTCATATTTTACTACTTGGCTATGGTGTTCATATTTTCATGTTATTTCATTGGATTATTAATTTATAAATGCTCCAGAGCATGAAACAAAAAGGTAAATACATTAGTTATCATTATGTCGTTTTAATGTCTAACTTAAAGTCCCCTTTTGGTCCAGCATATCTGTAACATTTTCACAAATTTATAAAAACAAACAACAAACAATTACATGTCCTAGCATAGTATTCCAGGTAAAGCTCTCCTAGGAACCTCTGCAAGTGACAGCACATAATGTTTGTTGCTAAAATGCTGCTTCTAAAGTGATTCAGTTGTGTTTTTGATAATACAGCCCTCCATATCGATTGATGGAAGCGTAAGATATCGCAGTAAGAACTAAACATATGATTTGTATTTTTCTACAATGGCCTAAGGCGAACTCAACCTCACATAATAAGAGCTATATTTCAGATGCATAAGATGTCACATATAGTTGCACATATAAAATCCACTTAAGTAACCAACCAAGGAAGATACAATATCATGCATTGTTGTAAATATGAAATGACCTAAAAAGTTAGTCAAGTAAGAACACATAACAAACCTGAACAATAAGGGGAACCAAGTCAGGATCACTCATGCTTAAATCAATTCTTTCATCCATACGGAGCTTCCCACCATTGAATCCAAAGAGCCTACGATACAAAGGCAATGTTAATAGAATTCTGAAAAAAAAAAATGTGAACCAATGATTTTAGGATGTCTAGTTGCTATTTCAATCATGCTATCAACAGATAATTCTACAAACAATTTACTTCTGTTAGTAGAGAACAAATAAAAGAACTAGAGAAGAGGCTCTCAAGCATGCTAGAGACCATCTCTCACTAGATTGAGCAAATTGAGCCCACAAGTTACCTTACCAGAAAGTTCCAGTTTAAAGTCTGAATTCAGCAAACAAAATTGGCAGATCATTAGTAAGTAGTAACACATCATGCAAGGTGTTAAGCTACAATATTCAGCAATAGATAGGAACATCAAGTAGAAGAGCATGATATGTGATCACATTATTGTATATGGTGTATTTATTCAACATTTTGAGTCTCATTTGTCATTACACTGACTAATAATTGAGTTTTAACAATAGACAGATTTTAAATATTTATGATTTCATGTACAAGCACCTAAGAGATATTATCTTCAGGGATTTGAATGTCTCGAATACGAGATTCAGGGTTTTTAAGGTATCAAATCATAAGAGTTCATATAAATATTATCCAAATTTTAACAGTTTTTACTTACATCATTGATCGATAGAATGTGACCCTTTCTAAATCGGGTAGACAGGATGACTGAATTTCTTTAATAATGTAGAACCAAGGGCTGGCTAGCTCTTATACTTCCAGCTTCCATCTCTAATTTTCTACCTACCCTTCAAATTTTCTATATCTTATTGCAGATTTTCCCACAGTATTATTTGTGGTCCATTAACCTCATTTGGCACATAATGTTACTGCCTCACTTGTATAAAACTAAAATCATATTAGGGCAACCTGAAAGCCTCTATGCATCACCATGTGTTCAACTTGGCTTTGGCTAGGACTTCACAACACTGAGGTTAAAAGCCAATCACTAAATCTGACACATCTTCAAAAAAATATATATTCAGTCGTTCTTATATTTGATTCCAAACAGATCAAGAAGGCCTTGTATTACCATAATGCAGATGATTCACATATTATCATGACTTTAATTTCAGCCAAACAACCCACTTCAAATAAGTTTCAACCAGACATGAGCCTGAATCATGACGAAAATGAAAGCATCTTTGCTCAAATTGCTCAACCAAGTGAAATGTGATATCAGATATGGTTCAATACATTTCTGTTACAAGCTGTCATTAACCTGACCCCTCCAAAGTGAAGGAACATGAATGGATAAGTTGGTGCAGTTTCAAGATTTTGCAACCATCCTCAAAGTACTTAATAGTTAATAGTTAATACCCATATATCATCAACCAAGATCCAGCCCAATTAAGTGAAAACATAAAGAGGAAAAAAATGTGTTTGCGGCTAATTTTTGAAACAAAATTCAAGAGTTTAGAAAGCATATACAACATGCCAACAGGTGTGAAAATACATGTTTCCAGCTGGACATGAGCCCATTTATAATCTCAAGACCTTATAGATGTTGATACTCTCTAAAACATAAACATCTGTTCGAATCATCAACAGCATTATATGCTTCCTAGATCCTCATTATATAGGCTTTAGACATCCATATGAACCACATTAAGGAAAAACACTCATAATTATCCTCAGCACAAAAAACAGCTGTCTCAAATCCACGTACTCTACTACAATGCTTTCTATCTGCTCCAATTAGGAATTACTGGGTTCATTTCTGCTCTTGTTGGCTTCAAAAATTGAGATGTCATTTTCCCCAACTTTGCGGCTACTTAGTCTATAACCAAACTTTTGGCAATCAGTGCCGAGATTTGACATCAAAAGACCATTCTCAAAACACTGTCAAACTTGAACACTTTCACTAGAAGCAATATTTTATGAAGAATCCCAAAAGAACTAAGAAGCATACCAAATGATTGCCAGTATCCAGATAATCTAAGAATACCAAATGATGTCCCTATCATCATCTAAGAATAATCTAGTCCAGATATCTGTAAATGCTATCAAATTTCATAAAAAGTTGGCTACCTCAAGATCAAAATCGTGAAAGAGTTACAACATATTAGCTCATGAGATCATCAACATAAAAAGGACCTAAAATATAACAATGAGTGAATAACAAGCCTCATCCAGGCAATTGCAATTAGCTTATTGGAAGCAAACTTGCGAAGAAGTCAGGATGCAGAAAGTACTTGTCAACGGCTGTAAAGGGTGAAATATCTTCATCCTTTGCACTAGAAAGAAGGCGCTGTCTTATATCGTCATAATTGATTGCTGACTTTGAGATGCTCATGTACTGCAATTGATTTATTGCCATGCGCATATCTCCATTTACTCTTTCTGCAAGTTCTTCAAGTGCAACCTATTATGTGGACGGAGAGACCAACAAACATGAAGAAATAAAGAAATAATTATTGTCTCCTAAACATAAAGTTTATGCAACATCAACTCCAAAAGAGATCGTGCATCATAATGCTAATTACAACTTCCAACATAATGAGATAGGAAGATTAAAAACACAAGCCAAAAGCACCTACACATTACCTATATCCAAGTTCATCTTTACATGGCCTCTTGTAAGTAACACCTTAAGAGAAAAATTATTAAACTATGTTAGCTTTGTGGTGTACCTCATTAATTTGGAGACCTTCAGCATCTGCAATTTGCTTCAACCTTTTAGCCATCTGCATAGCAAAATCTACAAATCAGATACACATCTTTCCAAATTCCAACATAAGATACAGCTAAAACACTAATTTGAACCTACTGACATACCAGGCTACACATACACCCACAAATTAATTAAGAATTTCCTGGTCAACTATCATTCAGCAGTGGCAATGATGCATGGATAAAGCAAATTATAGTAAGAACATGCAAAACGTAAACCACACTAGAGGTCAAATCATGGATCCTTCCCCAACATTGAGCTACAGGGTGGCCATCTACTTAATCAGATTAAGAGAAATCAATCTCTAAAAAAATTTTATAGGACTTCCTCACCTCTCTTTGGATCACTAACCTGAATTAACTCACCTCTCACTAATCCATTCATAAACCTCCTTATAAACATATACCCCAATATCATTTTTCTCCCACTTTATTCACAATTGGTTTTGGTAATACGTAGACATCTGTTACTCAAATTTGTTAGTGTACCAATCATCTGTCTCAACACTCTTAACTCAGCAACACAATTTCCATAGTTTGTTACAATACAGGATCCAAGCTAGTGTCGCAACTGTCTACAATTTTTTATCTAAAAAAAACCAAAGATTTTGGGCTTCTATCTTATTGTGTGCATTTGACAAATCAGAGATTCTTTTATGGTTTGAGGAGAAACAGAAACAATCAACAGCTCATTTAAAAGCACCATCTCTTTCTCTCATATCCTCGGCCGTCAAAGTCAAACACCTGGCCACAACCCGATCCCAATTGTAGAGCAAGCTAGCCATAATTTGCCATAAAAGAAAGTTTCTAGGGGCGACTTCTCTTCAAATGAAAGCAAAGAAGGCCTGCGCTACAGGCCCTGTCACTTAGCCAATCAATTCATGCAAGGTGGGATGTGTGGCTCCTAACATGAGGCCTCTAGTATTTGCCAAGTTTTAACCTTTATTTACATCTTCAGGAACATAACAGACAACTAGATACAATAGGTATTCAAGTGACTAGGATGGAAGTAGACAACCAATAAATGTTGCTATGTAAAGAAAAAAAGTTAAATGCATGTAACCTGCTGCTTAGTAGGTTTCCTGTAGTTAAGTGGCAAGCAGTAGTTGACAAGACTCTTGAGCTTTTGACTGTAGCGATCATTACAGATGCAGATGATAGGAATCTTAGAAATCTTTATGCTAGCAATAAGATCAGCCACTCCACCTCTATCTCCAGCAGACATGCCATCAACCTCATCCATGATTAACACAGATTTTTGACGCTTTGACCTGCTATTTCAATTCTAAAAACATATATCAAACAGACAATTGATCTTTGCCAAAACCCACAGTCAATCATGTAACACTAACCAGTCACTGCTAGAATTTACTATTTCATTGCTAACAAGTTCTTTGATAGAATTTGATGTACTTCCACCAATTCCTTTACCAATTTTGGCATCTGCCTTGCCACGGCTATCACTTGCATTAACCTAGCAAAATTTAAGTAAATTAAAAATCAACAAGAAAACTAATTTTACCACAATCCAACTTGGCCAAAAACATTTTCTTGGAACCACAGTGATTGTACAATAAAAGAAAAAAAACAAAAGGCACCTCAATAGCTTGGAAACCAATCATCTGACTGACTAACTTTGCTGAAGTGCTTTTCCCAATTCCAGGTGATCCACTCAGCAGCACGGCTTTTTTAGATCCACTGTCAGATTGCTTTTTCCCTTTTCCTTTCTGGCCAGCATGCAAGAAATGTTCATCCCAGGTCATTAACCAGTCATGAAGTTGCTTAACCTGTTCATAGTAACCAAGTTCAAGTTGTTTGCAAACAAAGATTAAAGAAACATAGGGAAAAAGAAACAAAGATCAACATACGATTGACTGATTGCCAATGATGTCATTTGGAAGCTTCGGACGATACTTCTCAGTCCATGTCAATGAACTCCGATCACCAGACTGACTTTTTCTTTTGTCTGGCGAGATGCCTGATTTAACATTTTTTGCAGCATCTTTTCTTCCAATAGAGACAGCTTTATCATCTAGAAAGTGATAAAGGACATTGATCATATTTAGAGAGGTCACATGAACAACGATAGTCTGCTAAAAAAGAACATATAGCACTTACATGGAGGTCAGACACAGGATAACTAGTTTAGTGAGTTAAAAAGTGTTCAAAGAAATACGTGGCTCAGCATTGAAGTCATATATTTGTAAAAACTGTCAGCTTTTTACTTAAATATAACAACAAATAATAGGAAACAATAGAAGAACATCAAAGATTGAATTTTGCATGACTGTATGGCAGAACAAGTTGCTGCATTCAATTAAATGATTTATATCATCAATATTCCAAAATCTCAAATCTAGTAATATAGCATGAACCTAAACAAAGTACTTGCCTGAAACAGATTGTGGGACCAGCTACCATGGCACGCCAAACTATATAAGCCATGCTCTTTCTCTTTCACTTTTAGATATATATCATTTCTGTCTTCTCCCGTAAAACCACAAGAATAAGTCATAAAATCCTAATGAGCTAGTCAATTAATGCTAAACGGTCTAGCCATCATTAGCTGATATCACCATCATAACAAAAGAAAAAAACCTTTTAAATAAGCAATACTATGTAAAGTAATATCAATGTATATATCAAGTACCATATGTAGACTATGAAAACAAATATCATGTCTTCCATGCCACGAACAAAAAAGACAGATTAAAAATACCTTTCACTTCAACTTTGCGAGGGCTTTTATTGATAATTGGTTTGTCCATCTTTTCTGAGGATCTCTTCTTTTTCTCTTCTTGCATCTGTGCTTTAGCAGGCTTTGATTTCCGGATCTTATCAAATAATCCATCCTCAGTAAGGAAGGGAATACTACCAAGAACACAGACTAGGTTAAAGAAACTTTGATGACCAGTGACCAAGAGTATCTATAAAGACAATGCTAATAAAACGGACCCCAGCTCCTTGGCTTTGGAAGATTTCCTCCCACCAACATCCTCATCAGCTAAAAGAAAACTCTACAGCAAAGTCAAGATGGTTATAACTTATAACATCATATACAAAATCCAAAATAAAGATCTTCAGAATGTTAATTACCGTCTTTTTGCTGACAGCACTAGTGACCCTACCACCATGGCGTTTAATTAAATCTTCAGCTTCCTCGCGTTCCAAACTACAAATTACATGTATCGTCTGAATGTCACGTTGGTGCAATAATATTAACATATTCTGGAGCAAAGAACACTACACACCCATCAATTATACTAGGAAATCAGCAAACAAGGTGTATAAATCTCATAGACAAAAGATCAAGAAAATCTTTATCATCGATGCAGATTACCTGTCGAGTGTACCACTTATCACGAATGTCAGACTATTTAAACATTCAGGAGAACCTTCCGGAACTTCCTAATCAGCAAGAAAAACAAGAGTGAAACCTTGGAACTTGCCAATTTGGTGATACAGCAGTATGTTAAATATCAAGTACCTTTTCCCCTTTGTGTGGAGGATCCTTCCTCTCTCCAAAATTCATATACCCAGCTCTGCCACCTCCTCTCCCTCTTCCTCCTGCAGTAGCTCCAGACCCTCTTCCACCCTTACCCCTCCCACCAGCTTTAAGAGGAGTTTCAGAATCTTTTTCATCGGTTTCATCTTCAAGATGATCATCAACTTCATGAGAACTACTGATAATCTGTATACCAGAGCCAGTCTTCATTTTCTTGGTAGGTTTGACCTCAGCTGACCTTTTATCCTTCCTAGGTGGCACAAAGTCATCATCATCATCATCATCATCATCATCATTCCTATGCAACTTCTTTGCAGGTGACGGCTTAATATCATCTGGGAGATCCTCGATGGATTTTCGAGTCTTCCTTTTTGGTGGTGTTTTAGCTTCTACTTTTTCCTTTACCGTTTCCTCTGAGTTCACTTCCTTGGCTGTAGATGTTGTGAAATATTTGCTAGTTTTTCTTCTGCCAGAGTTCTCTTGTGTTGCTTGCACCTGATTCTTCCATGAAAAAGTCAATGACATTGTTCATATCATGTTATAAAGTATAAACATAAATCTTCCAGCACACCATTACAAAGGCAAAGTGTATCAGTCATAATTTGTTCAGCTTTCCTTTGTTCGTTAGACATGTAAACCATATTGAATTCTTGTGGAATGTACAAAACATATTCTTCTGCGTCCTAGTCACTCTTCTTTTTAAAAAAACCCACTAGTAATGCAATGGCTGTGCCTTATTATCATCTTGTCACACATAAACAAAATACAGAAAAAGGCGAAAATGAATGAGTTGGAAGAAGGAGGCTCAATAATTGGCATCGATCTAGACATGGATGCACGGTAACAAAAACTGATGGAGGTGTATGCCAATTAACCTTACAGCCGCATAAAATCATATAAATATGCAAATGAAGGAGAATAAGGGCAAAGAAACCATGCCAATTACCGGTTTCTGTGAGCTCAGCGGAGAAGGTTTATCCGGAACAGCTGTAGCAGGCTTTGACGCAGGCTTTGATACAGACCCACTCCCCTTGTCGTGTTGCTTCATGAACCATTTCCTTATATCGGACGACTGCGTCAAACAAAGAGATATAGATTTAAATGGAACGAGAAGAAAGCAAATTTATCAAGAAATCCGCAGCAACAGAAGACGATGCAGGAACAAACCCTGATACACGACTCACCATTTCCAACTTCAGTCCCGCTCACCAACGCCGGGCTAGTTTTCTCTTATCAAAAGCCCTAATAAAGGAGATGACACCATAAAATGGCAAAGAAGTCTGCACTGAATGCATACCCGAAAAAAGGGTTAAAAAAGAACAAACCCTTTAAAGATTGGATCTTTGGCACCTATATGACCACCTAGCGGATTCTTGAGGCTCCATAAACAAAGAAAAAACGATCGAGATAAGGTGGTGAAGAAGGAGAAAAGAACTAGGGTTCTTGAAGAGACGGAGGAAGACAAGGCGTGAAAGAATCTAAAGAAACCAATCGAACGCCAGTTGAAGGGAAACCCGTTGCACGAAGGCGATACGAATCGATCGTTTCGTCGTCTCCCTATGGCTTCGTCGACAACGCGAGGCGACGGGAAGAAGGAAAAACACTCAACGGCGTAAGGCGACGGAGATACAATATTTGCTTTCTCCCTTCCGGAGGTACCATCACAACGTGGTGCGCATCTCGATGCCCTTCGTCGTCCAAGGACGAAGATTCGTGCCCGTGTCTTGGCCACCGGATCAATCGGCTCCCAGGTGCTCCTTCCTTAAATCGGATGGCTTGATCTGGGTCAGGCAGTGTGGCGATCGACGAATCATCGCATCGAACGGCCGCGATGCGATCTTCCCCGGACTGATCGAACCGCCTAAAACAAGAGCCCTGCGTTATGCCCCGACGCAGCACATAAACTGGCCGGACTTGATCTGGACCGTACGATCGCAGGATCCCACGGTCCAAATCGCGAGTTCGATAACCATGATCATAACAATTTCCGAGCCGTCCAAGAATAAAATCGAGGCGAATTCATGAAAAAAAACTTATTTTTTATAATTTCTCGTAAACAATTGGCGTCGCTCGTTTGCCTCATCGATCATAATCGCTCGTAACTCTCGTACGAGAACTCATATTACTTACAACGTTGGACTCATTGCTCATAACTCTTGTACACTCGTCCTCTCCCCTCGCTCACAACCTCCTATCCTTATCATCAATTATAAAGGATGATAAAAGGATCATCAACCACGAGTGAGCAATAAGAGAAGGCAAGACACCTTCGTCATCAACCACAAGGAAGGAAGATGGTGCGGGGGACTTTGTCATCACCTACAAGCCCCTCTCACACCATCAACTATGGGCAAGAAAAGAAAATAAGCAGTCTGTATGCCCTCACCATCATTATCTCATATATGGACATGTAATAATAAGGCTAGTGAGATTAGCGGAGGTAACTCTCATGCTACCATGGGTCAGATGACAAAAAATAATCATAATAATAATATTTTCATCGTTTAGAAAATTTTCAAAGGGCACTATGTTAAAAATTTTAAAAAGTAAGGGTTTCTTCAAAAACTTGCTCATAAAAATAAATATAAGAATAAAAGATAGATGCTGAGTAACTACATATATTCCTTTGACTATTTAAAAATATTAACAAAATTATATTTTTTTTCGTATTTATTTGCGAAGAAAAAATCAATACAGCAGGTTTTTGAGCTGGTATGCATGCAAGAAGTATCAGCCAAAAAGCTTTGGAGAACCTCCTAAATTTGAACTGGTGTTCTTCAAAGACTATGCAAGTATGGATCGAGTAATGATCCGGTTGGCTGAATGATGCAAGAAGGAATTCTTTCTCCAGCAGATACCGATCATTTGATTCACCGAAGACACCGGACGACACATTTGAGGCGTGTCATGTACGATCACGTTCACTGCGACTGTCTCGCCCGTGCCAATGGCACCACCTCCGAGAGAGGCGTGGGCATGGAGCTGGGGGCCGGCGACGAGCGGCAGTTGGGGCACGACCGGTGGGCCCTCAGCCACGGGTCGACGCAGTCGAGGTGGAAGAGGTGCCCGCAGTCCGGCAGCAGTCGCAGCACGTCAGCGTCCTCGTAGTCGCTCAGGCATATGGAGCAGCACGCCGCGGTGGTGGTGCCCTTCTCCTCCAGCTTAGCCTGCGAGTACGTGACCTTCGGGTAGCTCGTCAGGGTCGCCTCGTCGATGCCGGCCTCGAGGTCAGTGGGCGTCGCCGCAACGTCGCCGGACCGCCGGTTCGCGGCCATGGTTCTTGCTCGGGTGCACAGATAGGACGCAAAAAGGGCGGCGGTGATCACCATCAGGATCCCCACCGAGGCGGGGAGGCCGTAGGCCAACCCAGCCGGCCGCCCGGTGGAGTTGTCATCGGGCGGGAGGAAGCTCGAGCCGTTGACGCCGCTGCCACTCATCGAGTTTGGTGAAGAAGGGGAACACTGGCAACACCGCGGCATCGTCTCGCGAAAAAGTAGGCTAAAAAACTCCAAGCTAGATTTCTTGTGGTCAAAGGAAAACAACATGACGCAGACGCAGCAGTAAACAAGATGTGAAGAGTCGTGGAGAAGCACACAACCACCGGTTATCCGCTGGAAACTCCACAAGTCAACGGTTATCTTGTGTTTGTGGACCCATCTGTTACTCTCTCTGCTTCCTCCCTCCCTCCCATGGAATTACGCCTCTGCTCAAGAACTTTGACTTTGACTTCGCAAAAGTCAAATGAACAGAAGGAAGAATCTCACTTGAAGGAGAAAACTTTTCTAAATCTACAATTGTCATCCACACAAACATTTTACTTGAAAAGGCAATTCATCGTCAAGGCAATTCATGAGTAGTTGAAGGAAAAGAAAGAGCAATTGGTTTTCTTTCTTCACAAGCAGAACCAGTCCTCAGGAGTACAGTAATTTGAAATTGCCATATGTCATACCAAAGTATTATCAAACGAGTCAAATTGACTCGATCTACGGAGCAAATCAAATAACAAGCATTTAAATTTGGTGGATATATCTGAAAATTTGGAAAACAGTTGAATCTGCACAAAGATGTTAACTTTGACGAGTCATGGGAAGAAACCACTCCCCACCAACTTCAAAAGAAAAGGATCACAAGTACCGTCATTCTCCATGCCCAGTTCTCGATCTGTGAATTTTCCAGATGCATGTTCCACGAGGCTTTGGAGAAGTAATAGCCTGGTCCAAGTTAAACCAAGTGTACTAATTGTCCTCCTGCCATGATGTTTGCATAAAGAATGTCTTGAACCAAAAGCACAAATTTTTAAGTTCAGATGATGGAAGACCATATCACACCGAAAAAAATTGGGGACACCAACTTAAGACATTAATGAAAACTATGCCTGGATAGTATCAAATCTAAAACTTGGAAGTCTCTTGTATTGTGTACTAAAGCCTCTCGGAAGGTATAGTTTAGAAAGCAATGACAAAAGGCCAGATCATAAGGAATACAACTGATGCCTAATGAGTTTTGTAGCTTCACGGAGCTATATACCTGGAGCCAAATGGGGAGTAGATAACCGATGCCATAGAAATGACAACAAAATTCTTGACAAAAGAAGAAAAAAAAAGAGGAAGAAATTGATGGGAGGAACAAAATCAAGATAAGTATTACTTCTCCTGCAATCAGTGAATAGCCAAGCAATGAAATTGCTTACGCAGTGACAATTAGGGCATCTTGAACTATGGTTTTTCCGTTTCAGTTTCAAGACATCTCCAGGTCTCTAAAGTATGTGCATCACTTTCCTTTAGATCTGCTTCAAATTATTAATAAGTTAACATACTGTTTGATCGACAGCCTCTAGAAGTTGAAGATTAAACATTTACTGACATTATTTGTAATGATCAGTAGGCAAGCAAGTTGGGTTGCTGGTGCATGTTAATTTGGCCACTTCAGTAAGGGATTCTCGGAAGGCTTCATGCATAGCTGACTTCTGGAAATCCAATGAAATACTACTTCTACATGATCCATCACACTCATTTGCCCTTCTCTTTAATTCTTCTTTGACATGCTGTGACAAAAACAAATGAGAAAAAGGCTTTGTAAGAAAAACTAAAAAAATACATAATTATCTTGAATCAATGACGATGACAATGATAAGAAGACCAAACTCTAGTTGACTTTGCTTAAAATAGTAAAAGTCAGTCAGATGTCTGATTCATACTGAAATTTAAATCGAGAGAGCATTTAGCATATTAGATCAAGCTTCAAATGATTGTAAAAAAAAATTGGTTTACACAGAACCATAATATCTGAAGAAACAACTCCATAATCAGGTCATATAACCAAACATTTTCTGCAACAGGTGCACATAAGTTTGTTGACTATCTGTCTAGTAGATCTAGATCCAACATTGCTCATCGAAGAATGACTAACAAAATTAACTAAGTTCACAAACAAAGTTGCATATGTCAAGGTGTTGTATCGCTTGAACAAATGTCTGCATCTACAAATGCTTGGCATTTCACTAACACAAATACTGAAAAAAGAACACCTTAGTTCTTTTATATATCCCATAACGACACATTCGTTGCTTCAATCATCACGAAGAACACCAACTAACATTTTCTTTTTCAGTTAGAGAGTATAAAATGTCAAATTCTCGAACATGAAATTAGTGACATATAAATCTCAATTTCTGAAAGACATCTCAAAAGTCCCACATCTTTTACTAATATCATTTAGAATATATTTGAGATAAGAAAAGCTTACAATATGCAAAGGCCTAAAAAAATGGAGGATAACTATAAAAGAACGACATCTACTATGAGACAACAGCCTCAAACATTTTATAGTTGGTTAGGTTAGAAGAACCTAAGAGGGAGCAGGGGATTAGATTGAATAAAAACAATGCAGGTTTAGCCATACAACTCAACTCTAGCAACATAAATTAACAAGCTAAGCAGCACAAATTCAAGTAAACAAAATAAAGGAGAAAAAAGAATGATTAAGATAATTTCATATCACAACACACAACATTTATAATTGGAGCAACAATAAACAGACCAACCTAAAAGCATAAATTGATATTCAAGTGAGAAAATAGTCAAGGATATCAAACAATAGTGTTTATAGACCAGAGAGAGAGAGAGAGAGACCAAAGAAACAATAGTGTTTATAGTGCTTTGATATGCATGCCCTACATGACTTCTTAATGCCTCTTCATAAGGATAACAAACCACCCAACCAAATTTTATTCACAGGTGAACCTATGAAGTTTAAACATCGACACCGCTACAGTCCTGTGGCACTCCATCAGTATAGAATAGACCTTCCATACAATATCTAAAGCAAACTTGGCATGTTCTAGGGTAAAGATCTTAACGCTATGAAATATCACTCAAACTTAAGAATCGCTCTCACAACTGATGACTTATGAATAGAGCCAAAGATGTACAGTCAAGGGATACCAGCACCTGTAAGGACTCTACATTCACAAAAGTATGCCAATTAATACCGCAAATTCTTTTGCAAGAATGGCCATGGGATGGAAGAAATTAGGGAACAAAAGTGACCACTAATCCAATGGCTCTTGAAATGATGAAAATCATATGATAATAACATATGAAGTGATGAATTACCAATCAGTGTATGATTACAATCTTAAACATGATAACCAAGCTGATTGATCAAACAGTTGCTCTGTTTGGGTTGATTTATTGCAACCTGATGGTTGTGGCCTGTAGGTTGATCTATTAACTTATTCCTTTTATAATCTTCACAATCCAGATTTTCCCAGCAATTCTCAACTCCTGTAAACATATAATATATTTGGAAATTGTTATGATCACCATAATATGCCTTAAATTTGTCAAATTCACATCTAGAATCTAAGACTCTACATTAAGGTAAATCATTCCGGTCTTGCATTTTAGGAAACACGATTATTCAATTTCTGTTATGCAAGCATTTAACAGGTTTGGATACAGAACTTACAAAGTAATCTTAATATCTGTTATTCAGCTTAAGAGATGAATTGGGTGCATTCTGAATGCTTAGTTTTCACCAACCAAAGTGCAAATCAACTCTCCATACAACGATTAGGACATACTTTAAAAGTGTCCATCTTGAAGTCATGTAGAAGTTATGTACCAAAGTCATTTCAAGATTCAACCTTGCCATAAAAGGTAGCCATTTTGATATTATGTACCAAAGTCATTCCAATGGACCTACCAATAACCAACAACTGCAAAAACTATCCTAAACGTAAATAAGATAGATGGGTAGCATCTATAGTCTAAATACTGAGAGAAAGATGAAATCCAAAATGATCAAAAGCAATTTATGACCTTCGTTGCACCTTCTATGCTTGTTCTTCAAGGAAACACACTACATTGTCTCTAATTTATCTGATTACCCACCATCTGCTTCATATATTATTAACGTTGAGACAAGATTAGTAAAACTGGACTTTCAATCTGAATCCACCAAGTAATGATACACGGTATAAGCACTTCAAAGCCAGCAGCTTGCAGAAGAAGAAGTAACCTAGAAAAGTACGCAAGGGACATATAGTTCTAATGAACAATCAAGAATCAGAAAAAGGGCGAGAAGACAAACCTGCAACATCCTCTGGTCAAATTTGGGAACCCCAATCTGCGTAACAGTGAGCGAACCAAAAAGGTTCCCTAGGAGCGCCGCATCCGGCACCGCCAGCCCCCAAATCAACCCAGCGACAAACCCACCCAAGAAACCATCACCTGCGCCAGTGGGATCGATCTCCTCTGCTAGGAACGGGGATACGCGAAGCTCCCCGTCCTTCCAGTAGACTCGGCACCCGTCCTTCCCATGGGTCACGATGACGCAGCACCACTTCCGCGCCTCCTCGACGTCCACGAAGGGCGCCTCCTCCGCGGAGGCTTTGAGGAACCCAATTCGCGGGAGAAGGTGGAAGAATCCGGAGCTCCTGAGCGGCAGGAGCCCGACGGTGCCATCGATCGGGTCGAAGGACCGGATCATCCCCTGGGCGTCGACGAGGACGACACGGCAGAGGTCGATCATGCGGGCGAGGGTCTCTGGAAGGATCTCCCCAGCGACGCCGACCGCAAGGCCGAAGTCGAACCGGGCGTCGTCTGGGAGGTCAGACGCGTATATCGGGTCGCACGTTCGGAGACGCCGAAGAACACGATCTCCGTGGTACCTTCCGACGGCGGAGGCGGGTGGAAAGTGGGCGTGAAAGAGGGTGGTGGGTGCGGAGTGTTAGCATAAAATCTATAATCATGCTATCTATAATGCGGAAAACTTTTATACTTTGATTGAAATCAAATAAATTTGATCTAACAATATTACGATGCATACCTTTCTTGTTGTTCAGAAGAAATAAACCTTATCTGATCTACAAGCGCTCCATCGTCGGATCTGAAATATCAATCTGTAAAGATCTGCAAAGAGAACTAGATCCTTCTCCTCTCTTCCTATCTTTTCACAGGACCACCTAGATTGATGGATTAGGGGATTAAGGGAAAGGGAGATTGAGAGAAAAACCTTAATCTCTCAATTGACACATGACCCCTAGAGAGGTCCTGTTTATCAGATACGCACAGATATATCTGATGATCTCATTAGCCCCTAGAGGTCCTGTCTATTTATAGGCGAGAGCAGAGGGTCTAGGATAAGTTATTAGGAGAGTTCCTCCCATCAAGGGTATCTCCTAAGGAATCCTACTTTAATATGGACTTCTTTTCTATTGGTCAATAACCATAATCAGAATCCAATAATATCTATAATATATCTTACCTAATTAAATAGGGCCACATAATCTAACATTCTCCCACTTGGCCCAATAATTGGTAAGATACAAAAAGACTTAAAAATCAAAAATAAATAAACAAAATTTATTTAAAAACAATTTGACTCAATTGGATTCTGAATTTTTTTTTTTTTTTGAAAAACTATATACACGCGCGTGAATTTTAGAAAATAGGCCAATAAGTCCAATAATAATAATAATACTACATTAAGTCTGACTAACAATATGAGTCATAGCGGTTGTATGCCATCAGTGTCACACTTCCTTCTATGTACCACAATGTTGTTAGCCTTTCCTAATGCAGTCCAAAATGACCCCTATAATTTGTCTTGTCAAGACAATCCTGTCATCACATTCAACCACAATATGTACATACATAATTATGAACAGGATAGCAGAAACAAATAACTTTAAGTACGTAAGTAAAAATGTCAATTATAGTGTCCACTCAAACATACATCACCATATCCTTTATGGGTTGCTCACAAACCCAATCATAAGAACATGTTCTTTCAAAATACTTTAGACTACAAGTCGTAAGTGAATGGATCAGCAATCAATACAGTGGAACTCAAGTAATTAATTGACATTAGATGTTTCTGGACTCATCTTCTCTAACCATAAGTACTTTATACCATAATGCATATAGATGCAATAGTACTTGTCATTCTTAGAGAAGAAAACTACTGCAATGTCATAAAATATCTTCAACGACTTGGTAATCGAGTCTGACTACACCAAGCCCTGAGATAAAAATTTTACAGTCACAAATTTGATTAGTGGCCTCAAAGCATGCCACAAAATCAATTTTATTATTAATAATAATAAATTGCCTCTCTAATTACATAAATATTAACCGTAAGGTGGACTTCCTATTATCGAGGCAATTTATACAATCAGCATCTGAAAAATACCATTATTTCAAGCTGATATAATTTCATACATGTGAGCATATAATCATTTGTCCCTTCCGGATATCTTATTACTTTCTCTGTAGTCCTTTAATGTTTTTACTTCTGGGTAACTCCAATATATACCCAATATTTTAACTGTAAAAACTGATATCTTTTCTAACAGAGACTTGAGCATAGACTTCCAACTGCGCATATACAAAGAATATCTTATTTATCTGATTCTTTTCAAGTCATTTTCAAGCATTTACTATTGACTAAAATTTTGCTTTTATGATTTACTGAACAAAACTGTATATTAAAATCATTTCAAGACTCGGTTGATATATCCTTTCTAAGACAATCTTCATAATCATTGAGGTCTATCATTGAATTACTCAATGTTAATAATATAAGATGTCTCATTCATATCAACCATATTAAAACTCTCAGTGACAAATTCTTGATTTAGTATAATAAATCAAGATCACTATTGGTAAGACAAAATATTATCCATATATAAGACCAATATAATAAACTTGCTCCCACTGATATAAATACTAATTAATAGTATTAACCTTAAATCTGAAATAATGATATCAAGAACCTTTATATATCATTACCTTGAAGCTTGTTTAAGGTCATAAATGGATTCCTGAATTTGCATACCAAACTTTATATTTCTTTCATTTTCTTTTAGAGTAAATCATGTAGAGTAACCCATATAAAGCTAGATCTTTTAAAAATGTTTTCATATCATTATAATATAACTTAAGCTCATAATGAATCATTAATGTCATGATGATTCTTAACGAGTTCATTAAAAATCTCGTTATGGTCGATACATTCCTTACGAGTAAAACTTTTAACCACAAGTCTGACCATTATATCGACATTGTCCTTTGAGCCACATTTATTTAATAGACTCTTTTACAATTATTGAACAATTCGATAAATTTATCAGACACCATTCTGATTATTAATTTTAACTCTTCTTTTATTGCATCATATTACTTTTCAGAATCATTACTTTTCATGACCCATGACAACAATAAGGGATCCATTCTGATTCCTATATCATAATATAATTCTTGTAGATATACAACATAATAACCATAAATGACATGATTTCAAGCCCTTTGAGATATTCTCAAAGTTATCAATTATGATTGTTCTACAAGACCATTAATAATGATATCAATATAATATGGGAGTTTAGTAATGTTATTTTGTTGTTCACTTTTATCAAATCATTTAATGATTTGAGTAACAACAATCTCTCGAATAATAAAGGAGTATTAACTTATATCTCCTCTATATCAAAATTAAATTTCGAGATTTTCACTCCCACTGATTTGCTATTTTATAGGAATCTTACTTTACCAGATTTAATTGTCCTCATACTATGATTAGAGCAATAAATAATGTACCCCTTTAAACTTTTCTGAATAGATAATAAAATATTCAGAAATAATTATTAAATCTAATTTTCTTTTATGTGAGTTGAACATCCTTATCTCCATAGGACAATCTCAAATATGTAAATATCTTAAGTCATGTTTCCTATCATTTCATAACTTAAAAGGTCATGTAATTTACTTACTAGGAACACCATTCAAGATATACATAGTTGTCCTTGAAGCTTCATCTCACATTGATTTGGGTACAAAAGAATAACTTATCATTGCTCCTAACCATATCTATAAGGTACGATGACATCTTTCAACAATCATATTAGGCTGTAACATATCTGGTAAATCATATACCTTATTTTTTTAAAAAATCTAGCAAAAGAATTATAATTGGGTTCATCATAAATACCATAAAATTTATCACCCTTTTCAGATATGATGATATTGACTTTTCTATCTAATTGTCTATCGACTTCATTTATATACACTTCAAGAGTGTAAACGGTCATAGACTTTACATGAATTAGATATACATAATCATATCTCAACACATTATTTATATGGTAATAAGATGTCTCTCTTTAATGAGACAAAAATATATACTGATAAACATAACCTCAAGGAGTTTATAAAACTAAATTTCACTTTAATATTAATTATATGATCATTGTAAACTTATGATTCATAATAATTCTGCATAGACTATTATACAGAATTCAAAAATTAATTTTATTGAATCACAGTAAGTTTACGACCATCAAAAGGAAAATAATATTATAACAATTCTAGGTAAAGAACTTAAATTCCTAGAATTATAAGAACATAACATGGATTCTCAAGATTTATCAAATTGAATCATATAAGCGATAAATACAAACTAATATCGCTTTCACTTTAAAATGATTCCCTACATTGATAAATATCTTATTCTCTTTTGGTTTTATCCCAATATCTATTATTGATAACATATGATATGAAGCATCAAATTAATCCACCAATAATATCCATAATATTTGATTTGAACCATACAAAGGTTATAATTATACCTTTTTTTTTATTTCAAATCAAATCTTATAATATATTTCTTCTTCACATAATTTTATTTGCTACAAAAGTAACACTTTATTGTGAAGATATTCTTTTATGAGTTTATATAATAATTATCAACTCAGATGGAATTACGCTTCATACTTATTTTAGTGTTACCTACTCCTTGAGTAGTACTCAAAATGTTATGAGTCTTGAGCTTACAGCTTTATCATTTATTTTGAGGATATAATCTTAAATTCCTCAAATACTATTAAGGTGTCAACTAAGTAAGGTGTCAACTAATGACTTATCAGATAATTTAAATTTATCCTTAGATATTCTCATGCGCTAGTTGTAGACTGTACTGAAGTCTAAATATCATAATATTGAGTATTTCATGCCTTTCTTGATCAGTCACCTCAATTATTTATTTCACAGAACTTTCAGTAATTATGTTCTGTTCAATTAATCTGATCAAGATCTCACTCACTCAATACAACTTGTATATGCTCAAACCATTTATTTCAGAAAGTATAGGGACATTTACAGAAACACAATAAAGGAAGTGCCACAGTAATAATATAACATTAATGCTTTGAGTTTCCAAAATGTGATGAACTATTGATATCATCTATATTTCACCTTTGGGTAAAATATTGACATATCTAGTGTTCACTCAAAATCACTTATGGATGACTGATACCATTCTTGTGGAATAGTGTTGTTACCTTTGGGTATACAACCCTAAACTGCAAGAATATCCAAAATAGTATCATCCTTCCCCATCACATAATTATTTGAAATAGATTCTCCTTTGGGATTATCTAAATCTCATAATTATATGTGCCATTGTGAATATTATTTTATTTAATGTCATTTAGGATGAATTCCATAATGTATTTTATAGATTATTAGTCCAGGTCACTTTGGTGGCTACAGGACCAATACAAAAATATAAAATACAATCTAAAATATCCCATGAATGACATGAACTTTATTGTAATTCATATCCCATAAGCCTATCATCCAGGCTACTTTGGTAACTTCCGGTCAGATAAAACTTAGAAAGATAAATTACAAATAATATTCACTAAATTTCTTTAACCTGATTCATGCTGTCATTATGAATATTATTTTATTTAATATCATTTAGGACTAAATACATAATGTATTTTATAAATTATCAGTCCAGGTCACTTTGGTGGCTACAGGACCAATACAAAAATATAAAATACAATCCAAAATGTCCTATAAATGATAAGACCTTTATTATAATTCATATCACAAAAGTTTATCATCCAAGGCCACTTTGGCAGCTACAAGTCAGATAAAACTTAAGGAGATGAATTACAAATAATATTCATCAATTTCTTTAATTTATGTTAAGCAGTTCAATAATAGAATAACAACCATAATAATTATTGAACATTAATGCTAAGCGGTTCCAATAATAAAATAACCATAATAATTATTGAACATTAATGCTAAGCAGTTCAATAATAGAATAACCATAATAATTATTGAACTTTAATGCTAAGCAGTTCAATAATAGAATAACCATAATAATCATTGAACTTTAATTAGCAAAAGAAAACTCATATGATAATCATGATAATATATAAATCATGTCTTCATTGCCTTAATGTGAAAGATAAATATTATTTCACAATTTCAAATATATACATGTGAATAACTAAATAAATATCCAAGAACAATAATTGGACTTTATTTATCACATGTATAATCAATAATTCATATGAGAAAACTATGAAGTAAACCATAATTTATAGTTTTTTTTTTTTTAATCAAAAATTAAATCCAATCAAATAACCAAAATATAATCATGATTAAATTCAATCATAATTATAATAAATCATATTTATCAATTTTATAATTGAGAATATAACTTAAAATTCTCAATTTGAATAAAATTGTAAATATACGATAGGATTAAACTGAAATTAAGAAATTCACGAAGGGCAGAACTGTAATTTGGCAAAATTAGACCCGAGGGTAAAACGATAAATATGTTGTCAGAACATAAACTGGAATTACGAAATTTGCAAAGGGTATAATTGTAATTTTGCAAAACCCTAACCTCGAGGTCAAAACCGTAATTATGCCAGAAACCCTAATCTGCCTGCGCCCGTTGCGACGTGCGGTGCTGCCGCCGCTTGCGCGCGGCCGTTGCGACGTGCGGCGCTGCCGCCGCTTGCGCGCGGCCGTTGCGACGTGCGGCGCTGCCGCCGCTTGCGCGCGCACGGCCGCTGCGACCTTTCCTGCCTGCGGACGGCGCGCACGGCTGGCCGCGGCTGTTGCCAGCGCGCGGCCGCTGCCGCCGCGGGGGGGGCTGCCTCTGCCCACGAGCGGCCGCTGCGGCGGTTCCTGCCCGCGCGTGGCCGCCGCCTGTGCACGGCCTACCCACGCGCGGCCGCCGCCGGTGCGCGGTTGCCATACCGCCGCGCTGCCTGTGCCCACGCACGACCGCTGCCACTACCTGCGCGCGGCTGCCGTGGTTCCTGCTCGCGCTTGGCCGCCGTTGGCGCTTGGCGCCGCTGCCGCTGCCGCTGCTAGCGCTTGGCAGCGGTTGCCACCATCTGCGGCCACCGCCCTTCCGTAATCACCGCGTTCACATGCGGTGCGGGATGTCCGTGATGCCGCCACCGTTCGCAAGCGAACCTCTGCCTGCGCACGACCGTGATGCGCGGCTGCGGGGTGGTACACGGCCCTTTCTTGACAAGGATCAACAGATATGATCATCTCAATAACATCGATGATAATAAACAGTAAATTCATCGATCAAACATACAATTATACATTGCTCATAATCAATAATAGAGCAAATCATATAGAAAGAAAACAGATCAATAAAATCCGACGAATCATTCAAGCATCGTAAAGAACAATAATATATCTAATATATTTGATCTCAAGAACTTGGCTCTGATACCAATTGTTAGCATAAAATCTATAATCATGCTATCTATAATGCGGAAAACTTTTATACTTTGATTGAAATCAAATAAATTTGATCTAACAATATTACGATGCATACCTTTCTTGTTGTTCAGAAGAAATAAACCTTATCTGATCTACAAGCGCTCCATCGTCGGATCTGAAATATCAATCTGTAAAGATCTGCAAAGAGAACTAGATCCTTCTCCTCTCTTCCTATCTTTTCACAGGACCACCTAGATTGATGGATTAGGGGATTAAGGGAAAGGGAGATTGAGAGAAAAACCTTAATCTCTCAATTGACACATGACCCCTAGAGAGGCCCTGTTTATCAGATACGCACAGATATGTCTGATGATCTCATTAGCCCCTAGATGTCATGTCTATTTATAGGCGAGAGCAGAGGGTCTAGGATAAGTTATTAGGAGAGTTCCTCCCATCAAGGGTATCTCCTAAGGAATCCTAATTTAATATGGATTTCTTTTCTATTGGCCAATAACCATAATCAGAATCCAATAATATCTATAATATATCTTACCAAATTAAATAGGGCCACATAATCTATAATCATAATCCGGAGCTCCTGAGCGGCAGGAGCCCGACGGTGCCATCGATCGGGTCGAAGGACCGGATCATCCCCTGGGCGTCGACGAGGACGACACGGCAGAGGTCGATCATGCGGGCGAGGGTCTCTGGAAGGATCTCCCCAGCGACGCCGACCGCAAGGCCGAAGTCGAACCGGGCGTCGTCTGGGAGGTCGGACGCGTATATCGGGTCGCACGTTCGGAGACGCCGAAGAACACGATCTCCGTGGTACCTTCCGACGGCGGAGGCGGGTGGAAAGTGGGCGTGAAAGAGGGTGGTGGGTGCGGAGGGGGCGGCGTAGGCGAAGTCGGTGGCGATCCTCCATTACGAGGGACCATCGTCGGCCGTTGGTTTCTCTAAAGAGGAGAAGAATCACGACACGCGCACCGCGCAAAGATAGAAGAAGGTTGGGTTGACAGATGCGGCTCACTCGTCCGTTCGAATGAGGCGGTGCCAAACATGTGGATCGACCCACGAGTCGGCCTTTGCCGTCAAATGTTGGTGAGCCCCAACGTTCTCCCGTCAATGTTTGGCCCATTTACAATTACCCCTAGCGGGCCCACGCCTCCATATGCAATCAATAACGTCGGTCCGTCGAAGTGTCTACGTGGGAAGGAGTAATGACACGACTCCTCCATCACTGGTCGAATGGATTGCCCGACCACCGGCGGATGAATGTGCTCGACGTGGTCGGTTGTTTCAGTGGAAATTGGATCCCACAATTACAGGTCTTCTTCGAGTTTGGGAGGCGATATAAGCATCTCATTCGCGCAGAGAGGACCTGCCGCCACAACCTTGAATGGATTCGCCGAAGCCTTACCAGCGTCGTCCGTTCCAGGGATGTGTACATCCGTGTCTGCGTGCTCCGCAATACGTACGTAATCCTTGTCCAACATGTGTTTGCATGAATGCCCCAAAGGATCTCACAGTGGCCACCCTTTTCCAGGGTGGAGCAAATCTACATCCTGTGCGCTCAGGACGACGCGTTCACGGAAGCCGGGCAGCGCAGCGTCGATGGTGGGAAGTACTCGTCGTGGTAACTTAATTGCCATTTTGGCTCTTCGTCTTTCAAGGGAAGTGAACGAGACCTGCGGCACTTGGGTCCTGCAGTGAATCATCCACCCTCGTCTGCTTGAACTTTTCTTCATGGTGAAAAATATGGTGTATTATTAATTCACATAGGCTTAATTATCACTTGCTGAACTCAATATTTGATTGAACTTTCTAAATCTTTACTAATTTAAATATTAGAGAAATTTTATTGGGTACACCTTTGATCTAAATCATCATACAGAAACCTGACGGCGAGCTCAGAAGTGAACACAATTGGTTCGGTTTGGAATCTAAGCCGCCAATGTTAAATACTCAAAAATCTATTGTAACTATTGCACAATATTTACTCCATGCCTTAACCACCCCTTAGGAAGTTTCTTAGGAACTCTCTTGCTATGTATGCAGACAAAATTCCGTATCTTGCACATTTAAAACCCGAATAAATAAATCATGTCATCTACTTGAAAATTTGTACACGCATTATTGCCTTCACACTTAATTGTTTGGAGCTTCATCTCGGTCAGGACCATATCTACTAGTCACATTTCCCTGTTTGGCCGGCTGTTTGTCCATGCAACTTGTCGATAACTCCATGCGTCTAAATTATAGCCAGCATGTCTGATGCACCAACTCGATCTAAATGTGCCTCGACGACATCGGGATACAAAACCATTCACCATCAAGTATACATCCTCTTATAGAATTGTTATGCATTAATAATATGCTATTAACGGGTGTATTATCTATTCTCATTCTATTATTAATAATCATAAATAGAATTGACCATTAAAGCAGGTTGCGTGATGTCAGATCTCCTCTCAGATTCTGTGTCCACCAAGTCAACTCTGCGACGTAAAGAATTGGCCAATGGCTGTCGTCCTAATGGATGGGTGCACGAATGAAACCACAATTAGCTTAAAGAATTCTGTACTACCAAATCGAGTTTAAATAACTGATACTTTGGGTTGAATTGACCGAATCAGATCTTAAGCTGATCAAAAACATGTCACGTTGATTCTAATGAATGCTAATTCAGACCAGAGTTGACATGACCTGAACTAAAATGTACGCACGGTTATTATATGCACGTAACATATCACCCATCTCATAGAAGGACGATTTGGTCATTTCGTATTAGTAATAAGAATACCTTTATTAACCTTTACCCGCGTTCTGCTCTCTTCTCACACCGCTCTTTCTTTCGTTCTGAGACAAATGGAGGAAAGGGGAATGGGGACGTCGCAGGGGCTGGAGCCGGAGCTGGTCTCGATCCCGGCGAGCCCTCGGGGGGCCTCCACGCCGGAGGCGGTGACCCCGACGGGCCAGCGGTCGCGCGGTGGCGAAGGGGAGCCCGTCTCGGCCAAGTCGGGCACGGCATCGCCGCGGTTCCTGAGCCCGTCGATGTCGTCGGCGTTGGGGACGCCGATGAAGCGCGTGCTGGTGAATCTACGGGGCTACTTGGAGGAGGTGGGCCACCTGACGAAGCTCAACCCCCAGGACGCATGGCTCCCCATCACCGAGTCCCGCCACGGCAACGCCCACTACGCCGCATTCCACAACCTCAACGCCGGCATCGGCTTCCAGGCGCTCCTCCTCCCCGTCGCCTTCGCCTTCCTCGGATGGTCACCTTCTCTCCCTCCCCCCCCTCTTCTCTTCTCCATCCGCTTAATGCTTTCCATTTCTTTCCTACTTACATCATCGGGCTTCTCTGCTGCTGAACACAACATGATACTTCCATACATCACATGGCCTTAGGCATGCATGGTGAGAAGCGGTTGATCGGTTAAGCACATTATGTGCATGAGCAAGGGAACTCACCCGGTAAATTGATGCTCCATGGTAAACGGTGAACGATGCCTAATTTTACTGTGGGATAGATGTGATGGGTCTGATTGCGTGCTGTCATCAGCTTAAAGTCGTCACGAGTTGAATGAGATGGATGAAAATACAATAGAATTGGATTTCTTGTACTTTTTAGCTGCTTTGATGTAGCCATATTCCACTCCAAAGATCACCTCCTACAGTTGCCTACATGACTGTAGCTCTTGTAAGTGGTTGGTGAGAGTTCAGCATCGATCTGAGGCTTAGCTCAGAGTTCTACGACAGAGTTATTATGTGTTGAGTGAGTTCATCAACACCACAAGAATGACAAATTGCACATCTTTTTTTGTAGCTTACATGAAGAAGAAAGCTTTGTTTTAATAGAAGAGTTCACAGTGAACAGAATTAGTTTGATGTCAAAGGTGAGCCATTCTAAGCTATCTCTTGGACTGCAGGAGTTGGGGGATAATAGCTCTGACCGTTGCCTACTTTTGGCAACTTTACACTCTCTGGATTCTGGTTAAGCTACATGAAGCTCTACCCGGTAGAAGATACAATCGATATGTGGAACTTGCACAGGCTGCATTTGGTGAGACCGCTCTTCTTCTTCTTCTTCTTCTTCTTCATTCTGAATTGTTTGTCCCTGATCTTTTGCACTGCTAATGACTAAACTATCTCTTTGTTCAGGAGAAAGGTTTGGTGTTTGGCTGGCTTTGTTCCCGACAATATACTTATCAGCAGGGACTGCAGCAGCACTGATTCTGATCGGAGGGGAAACCTTGAAGCTCTTCTTCCAGATAGTCTGTGGATCTCTGTGTTCATCGAACCCGCTTTCGACCGTGGAATGGTATCTAGTGTTTACGTTTCTGTGCATCGTCCTGTCTCAGCTCCCAAATCTCAACTCCATCGCTGGCCTCTCTCTCATCGGAGCTCTCACAGCAATCACTTACACTTGCATGGCTTGGCTACTCTCCGTTGGCCAAGAAAGGCCACCTTCCGTCTCTTATCAGCCCCTGTCATCCCCTTCCTTGGGGGCTGCAGCTTACTCGGTCTCGAATGCTCTCGGCATAATAGCATATGCATTCAGAGGCCACAACCTTGCGTTGGAGATTCAGGTCGTCCGACTCCCTCGATGCCGTAATTGCTTTCGAAAGGTTTATGGACTTACTGCTGTTGCGTGATCTCCAGGCAACGATACCGTCGACCTTCAAGCATCCTGCGCATGTTCCAATGTGGAGAGGAGCCAAAGTCGCTTACCTGCTGATAGCCATGTGCTTCTTCCCCATTGCCATCGGAGGCTTCTGGGCGTATGGAAACTTGGTGAGTATATATCGAGGCTTTAACACGCTGCAGGTTGGCGAGTATCGAAATGTATAAACCCATTAATCTCTCTTCCAGATGCCCGCAGGAGGAATACTGAATGCTCTATACGCATTTCACAGCCGTGATATCCCCAGAGGACTTCTGGCCACAACATTTCTGTTGGTTGTGTTCCACTGCCTCACCAGTTTCCAGATATACTCCATGCCGGTGTTCGACAGCTTCGAAGCGGGTTACACGAGTCGAACCAACCGGCCCTGCTCCATCTGGGTCCGATCCGGCTTCCGAGTCTTGTACGGCCTCATCTCCTTCTTCGTCGGAGTGGCACTTCCCTTCCTCTCGAGCCTCGCTGGGCTGTTGGGTGGACTCTCTCTTCCGGTCACGTTTGCTTACCCTTGTTTCATGTGGATTCGCATGAAGCAGCCTCCAAGGTTCAGCTTCGACTGGTATCTCAACTGGAGCCTGGGCATCGTCGGCATGGCTTTCAGCTTAGCTTTCTCTGTAGGCGGCGTTTGGAGCATGATCAACAGCGGGATCCAGCTTAAGTTCTTCAAGCCTAACTAAGCTCCAGTTACTTTTGATGTTCGTCGCAGTAACTTCTGGTGTTTTATCATGTCGGACGTTTACTTTTGATGAAGTCAGGCTTGATAGATTCTGCATAAAACGTTAGATGTATTGAGATCACTTCGCCCACCGCCGACCAGAAACATGATCCGTAAATATTGTGCCACATGAGAGAAAAAGAAGAATCCATCTTACCGCATCCAAGAAGATGTGGAATCCCGATTAATTGACAATAATGACCACATAATCTTAAGATGACTTAGTATTCACGATTATTATTCTGCCATAAGTTCAATAAACTAACGATCCATGAGTGTTTCCGACACCAAATAATCCACCATATGAGATCAATATATAGACCATATCTCTTCATGAGTTTGTCTCAAACAAATCATCTAGCGCAACAATCACAAACCATAACAAGATTTAAAGAACGACAAAACCATGCAGAAGCATAATCTACAACTGGAAGCCAGTCAGTATGAGGAATCCAACTGACTCCAATGTGGCTAACTAAACCATGTACAGAGACATCAATAGAGAACCACATACGCCAGTGTGAGGAATAATATCATACGGTTGGCATGGATGTAGAGAGAAGTACATACGCCAGGAACTGCACAGCATCCTGAATCTTCTCGACAGCACTGGTTCCATCAGCTCGGAGATGGTCCGTAATAGCATTTGCCTTTTCCTGTACCACAGAGCGTGGGACACCATCTTGTTTATCAGAAGAAACACTTTGTATGGTTGCCAAGAAAGCTTCTACTATGTCTGAGGTTCCTACAAAAATAACACCCATAAATGCTAATTAGAAAAAGTCCACTCCATTCCAAAATGGAGCAAGGAAATAGCTACCTTATTTAGATCATTCCGGCAGGAAGAGAAAAGTTAATAAATGAAAAGAGAGTACAAGTTAGTGATGCTATTTGTGCTACTTAGCATCTGCTTCCATAACTATTAGTCTGTCTGGATGGTTAGCAGCAATTTATATCAGAAAAAAAAAACTCCTTGAAAGAGAAATATATCGACGCACTTGTTCATTATTGAAAGCATTTACAAGACAATTTGTCCTAAGGTTTTAGTGCATAAGCAGAAAAAGACTTTTACTAGTGATTGTTCTCTCAAAGAAAGCACAAACAACGGGTATAATAAACAACTTAATTCAACTCATACTTGTAACACTCACCTGTGATAAAACTTTTTGAAATTGTTTCCATGTCTGCAGACATGGACTTGGCCTTGTATCTGATAATCTTAGCTTTTGAGAGAGGGTCTTCAGGCCAATCAATCTTTGGGATATCTCCGTCTATCTCTTCGCTCCTTCCTTTGTTTGCACTAGAGATGACCGATTTTCCAAGAAAAAGAAGTTGAGATACTGCAGAACAACAGAGTTCTGACAGTCTCTGCATTTGAAATGCAATGAATCAGTAACTTAGTACAATACAGAAGTACTAAAGAAAATATAGTTAACCATATTATCTGTACATGGATACACTCTGAGTGAATTGTCTCGAGTCTATCAGTAGCTCGTTGAATTGTATCATTCGCAGAGAGTCCCCCGAGAGCGGATGTGAACCTGCACAAGGAATTACCATAATAATCAAAAAAGAAGGGCGAGCAAATTGAACTTTCTGGAATCCTTAAATTAGCAGGATGTGATATAATAGCTAATAGCTACTTCGGGCTCAATGAGGTTGCCATTAACAATGATGATGAAGAAATGATGATGCTAATACACAATGAATGAACAATCAATACAAAAATGTAAACATTCCATTAACAGCACAGAAATGTAAAACAAATAGCTAAAATAAGCAAATTGAGATCAGCGAAGTAGGTGCATTATGAAATTAATCAAAGACACATTGTTATTGAAAAGAAAATTTTGCTGGGAACATCTGATTTGCCCTTTAGAATTGAACATACAGTGCCACACTATTACCTGCCATCTGAAGGGCTTAAAGAAAGAAGTTCAAATCTAACTATAACTGATTAGGAGTGAATTAACTACCAGCCTAAATGAATTTATGAACCACTCTGAAGGTGTTTATGAAATTATATTAGCTCATCAAAAGATAGCATATGGTGTCTGAATCAACATAGTAGTACTCTCTTGAGCAAGATAAGATTATGAATATCAGTCTGGCTTGCCTATGCAAGTATATTGGTACAACAACATTGAGCATCAAAGATAAGCAAAGAACATCAACTACATAATTGGATCATGTCCATAATATCCTTAATTATGAGAAAAATCTAAGCCGACAGTGCGTTATCAAATCTAAGGAAATTGACAAATAGGAATATGTATATCTGTCAGATACTATAATTTTTCATGGTGTCATTTGAAATTTGTTTGACAATTTGATGCAAAAAGTTTGGAATTCATGAGTTGCTTCCATAAGTTGAACGTTTGAAACTATCACATAATGCACCTAAACAGGGGAAATCCTTTGCCATAAGAACAAAAAAACTACAAACAACACCATCGTTTGAGATTGTAAAACAAATAAAAAATGAGATGCTAGGGTAGCCAATACATAGGCAACTAAAACAGACTTCACAAGTGACACCAGACATCACACAAAGAAGGAAATTCTCGAGAAAGAAACAAAGAATCTTAAGTCATTCAGTAAGCACATTAAAAGTAAGTTCAAAAGCAACCATTAGAGAAAGCTTCTTTTACTCATAATCAACAGTCATATTTAATGTGCTGAACTTCTGCAGAGTGAAAATAAACTAAACAGAAGCTAGCATGGCCATGAAGATCCCAGTCCCTGAGCTTTTCAAGCATTCATTGGTCCCTTCTCATAATTACTGGTTGCCCTTAACTTTAGTTTTCTTTTGATCATGCACATCCAACAGAGAGAACAAATATTTTGTTATGGGCAAAAGGTCTCGGTGAGAGCATCTGGACCTCTCAGCACATTATTGAATCACTCACCATGCACTTTCAAGCTTTTTGCTAGTTGCATTCCAGTCAACTCAACATGTGGCAATTTTCACAGTGAGTATTGCAGCATAATATTGAGTGTGAAACAAAGCACGATGAACCTAACAGATCGAGATGCATAATCATGAAAAAAGACGAACGTATTCTACCGATAATCTTTTGTAATATTTCTTGTGCATTAACACTACAGCCATATTTCCATTGTCAACACATATCTTTATCAATGTAGAATATCAAAATAATAGGCGTATCAAACGCATGAATCAAAGCTTAACATGACTTTCAGGGAATAGCCAGTAAGGGTCAACACTAGAAGGAATGCAGAAAGAGACACTGCAATGTGCACCCTTGTCATTTCCATGCCTAATGAAATTTCCTTGTTACTGCCTGTATTCTAAGTATCATTGTTTAGATATGGTCAGCAGACGAAATTCAGATTGGATACCTGCAATCGCATGCTACTTTTAGTAAGCCATAATTTTCAATTTTGCAGGTGCAATCACATGAAAAAATCAGTTAACTAGCATGAATTTGAGTTAAGCAAAAAAACAATATCAAGTGAATTTATTAGCAACAGACTGTCGATACGTTATCCATTGATCAGTCTGTTTGTATTACCCTGAAGCAATTTCAGCAGCCCTCCTGACACTTGAGTCACGCAACCTTATCATTTCAACATCATTGTCACCACCTAATGACTCGATATTCTTTCCTTTATCTGAATCTACTTCATTTTCTTCAACATCAGTGCCCAGACTGAAGATTTGCTGGATCTGTTGCAGTTTAGCGTCATAGAGAGATTTCTGTTCTGCCAAAAGTTTTGCCTTTTTCCTGTTAAATAACAACGCATGATGGCTTGACAATGCATCCAATTCCTGCATCCAAATATTCAGTGAACATTAGGAAGAGTCGACCACAGCTGGTAAGAAACCTACAGAAACTGTACCTCAAGCAGATCAGGACCTCCATAAATGTAAAAGCACCTGTCAAATGTAACTTCCTCAAACTGCTCCTCATCATCTTGAGGGTCGACCTCACCAGGATCTTTCTCAACTTCAAGACCAGTCTCTGCAATGAGCAACTCTATGGCTTCTTTTCCAACCCGCTCAAGCACTTCCATGCCCTTAGTTGTAAAAGTCCTCCCGGTCTATAATGCAAAAAACAAGAATGAAAGAATCAACCTAGAGAGAGAGAGAGAGAGAGAGAGAGCAAACACTAGTGATACATGTCACTGTATCTGTTAATTGAAAAACCTCTATAATTGATGGGGTTTGGCCAGGAAGGTTTCCATGCTGAATGGCATCAGCTAGACTCACCGCAGAATGTTCCAACCTGAAAGACAGCTTGATGATAAATGGTTAGATTTACTGACAAATCAATGTATAAAACCCATATAGTTTTACAGTTTAAGAAAGTAGCGATTGCAGCATACAAGGTACTAGTGAAAACTGATTAGCTCCAAAAGTAGAACCTATCCAGAAACTGTTGCTCTAATACAGAATATATGCTAATCACATTTTGCATTTAAAAATTTCCGAATAACTTGCAGCCATAACCTGCTAGTTTGAACATGAAAGGTAATCAAAAGCACATAGAAGTTTGACTACTGAGTCAGCCATGAAATAAAAATTCATAACCAACATTCCTGGTACTTAGCATATGATGTGCCTAAAGCCAATTGTCAATCATTCTCCAAATGAAGGGCTAGGTTAATAATAGATTGGGTTACACCAAGGCCCGACAAAATAATTTTTCAACTTAAGTAAATTTATCCAAATGTGATACTTAGACTGTAACGACTGCAAAGGATTAAACAATAGTGGGCAAAAGTACCGGCAAACTTTACAATGTGGTACATCATGTAATGCAGGCCCTTTGTATCAATTAGGACACACCAATCAGGTTAGTCCACTATCATGTACAGACTTTACAGGATTACTGTAAGAAAGTACAGATCCTCTAGAAGTTGATGCAGTAGACCAATCAGGGACAATAGGGCTACGGAGCGGCAGGTGTTTAAAAATGCACAATCCACATATTTATCACATCTCTTTAACAGAGACGCGTCTCTGCTTTGGAGAATACGTAATATATAACATACTCAATGTAGTAAATTGTAATGCAGAACGGCTAGATACAAAAGAAATGACATTGCATACCTGCTGACCAGAGTTGAACCCCCTTTCCAAGCACCACCCAATGCACTCCAAGCTCCCGAAGCAAAAGTTTCCACTGAACTATCGAGCACCTTGAGACCCTAGATGCCACAAAAACGAGAATGTTAAGGAATCACCGCCAAAGGACAGGAAGCAATATATAACAACGACTTCATCGTTCCTAAAAGATGTAAAAGTTAATAAGAACACATGTATCCCAATAAGAAGTCACCTAAAACCACTGCAGTGGATCTCCAATCTTCTGTTTTATTGACTCACCTGACCGAACAGAGAATCCTCACTGGCTTTCTCCAGTTTATCAAGCGCGGACTTGCGAAGCCTATCCTCCTCACTCTCCTCCTCCTCCTTTTCTTCTACTTCTCCCCCTTCGGGTCCCTTCTTCGCAACCTCATCAGCCGATTCAGAATCAGAATCCGCAATCTCCAGTTCAGTGATGCCTTTGGCCGCATTCTTGACCACTTCAACTGCCTGATCCCAAACAAGGACAATCATTTTACCAAATTCACTTCGTTTTAGGATGTAACAGTAGACAAATTAATCGAATAAGAAACAGCAAGAGATCATGTACATTTTTGGAGATCTCTTCCGCGGCCTTATGTAGATCCGAGAACATGGAGAAAGAAGAGATGCCCCAGCCGCCCCATCCTCCGCCGCCGCCGCCGCCCCCTTCCGGCTTGTCTTCCTGATTCTTGCGAGGACTCTTCTCACCCACCTCCTCCTCCATTCGGTAGGGCTTAGATCTACCCGATCGATTCGCTACCGATCCCTTCTCACCCACCTCCTATCCGCCTTAGGCGTTCACGAGAAGGATCCATCCGCATCACCCGATCTCTTCTCCTGCTTCCTCATGAGGCGGTGCAGGTGGCCTACTGCCGTGTAATCTTTTGGCGTTGGATGGAGGGTGATTAAGGAGTGCCTGACCTGATCCAACGCGCCAAGCTAAGACACGTGGATAAAGCACATGACTTAGTCGTTAGGAGGCTCCGCAGATCCGACGGTCTGGATTTTTCTTCAGTTTACAACTACTTGAATCTAATTTTAAGACAATTTAACCACATTTTTATATTTACCGAAAACTGAAAGGATCAGAAGACGCGAGAGAGAGAGAGATGATGCATGTGATGTGATGCACAAAAGGACGACTCGTTCTGTAATGGCTTTGATGCCATATACCTCGGGCTCTTATGAAGCTGCGGGCTCCCTCCCATAGACTGGAGGCTCCAGGATTCCAAAGGCCCTGGTTTTGGAATGGATAAGCTCGTCTGCTGCTCTTTATCAACCTCCCTAGGCCTCGTCCTTCCATCGTAAGTTGTTCCTCTTGGTGTTGTTCCTTCTCCTTGGACTGTCGCTTGTCAGCCATCATCGTCGTTGCTGCGGTCTCTGATCACAATGTCCAACTTGGTGGATACGTGGACGGCCGAGCTCGCGAAGCTTCGGGAGAAGGGTCGTGCTGCCTTCTCAGGGAGTTCGAGACCGAAGGCGGAGATGGAGGGAGGCGGTGAGCCGCAGGAGCTTCCTTTGAGCCAGGCGATCAGGATCAAGCCTCGCCCCTGGCTGCCTTTGCCTTGCACGGAAGCTGCCGTGTCCATGCTCGTCGACTGCGTCAGCCCATAGGTTGGAGTGCGCCCGCAAAACTGCTACTGCTACTGCTACTGCTACTGCTAAGAGCTCAGAGTCATTGTATATAGATATCTATCTCTGTATACATATCTATGGGTTGATCTCTATCTGATTGCTGGGCACTTGAAGCTGGAATTTGTGCCTCTCTGTTTCTTAGTGAGTTCTGTTCCACTAAATAAGCAAGAGCTGTTGGGCCTTGTGACGAAGAAACGAACATGAGGCCTTTCCACTCCTGCCATAGGTGGTCGATCGAGCTTTGCAGAAAATTGCAATGTAATATGTTGACCTAAACCTCTCACGATGTATGGCCAAAAAATATTTTTTTTTGTTATAAATTTTATATCATCAAGATTGATCGTAATAATCGAAGATACATGGGTACATATGTTATGATATTTTTTTATATTTTATTATCTTTAATCAATTTATGGTTTAAGGATCACGAATTTGAATAATTAATCTGATTTGAGTAATTGATCTGAATATATGATTTGAGTTAATGATTGAATAAAATTTCTCTTAAATTTTGTATAAATACTTATCACCTCAATATATTAAATTCATCTCTTTCACAACATATTCTTAGATTTAATATGATATTAGAGCTTCTCTTGTGTTGCGTCAGAGTAAAACTCAGAGTAATCTCTCTACTGTTCTATCGAGGATTAATCATATATTTAAATAATTGATTTGAATGTATAATTTTTTTATTAATCATAGATTTAAAAAATTTATTTGACTGTATAATTTTTTATTACATGATTGATAGAAATCTCTATCTAAAAACATATATAAACACTTCAACATATCATATTAATCGTTAATATGAATCATGAATTTAGATGGGTTACATTTAGGTTATTGATAGTATATTCATTAATTTACTGTAGAATTAAATTGAAATATTATACAAGTAAAATATTAGTATTTTATTAGTAGTAAATTTATTATTGGATCCCTGTTTTATTTATTGCCTTTTTCTAGTCTCCCATATCTCTCTCATAATTGGTATGTTAATTTGGATGGTTCTGATTCAAATGCTTAACTTAATAAAGTTATCAGATAAGAATCTTCACAAGACCGACATAAAACCTAATGAAATCAATTCAACAAGAAGACTTATCCTCGTTTGGGAGCACTAAAAAGCGACGAATTCCAGTAGATGACGTTGCGTAGGTGGCCGCATGCATTCCTGTGAGACCGACGCACGTCGATCCCTCGATTCTGCGTGCGATGCACGATTGGCGGGCGAACGGTTCGCACCCTTTCTAGGGGCTCAGCCCACGGACTTCTGACACCCTCGAAGCCCCGGAAATAGTAGCAGGCCCACTGATTTCCTCCTTCTTTATATTGCCTCCCGTTCGTTCCTCTCCCTTCCCATCGAGTCTCTAAGCTCAATCTTCCACCTGCCTCGTTTGCTTAGGATAGAGAAGTATTGGAATCGCAGGGAAGAAGATGTCAAGCCTCGTCGATATATGGACGTACGAGTTCGCCAGGCTGAGGGAGAAGAACGCCAAATCCAGTTCCCAGTCTGCAACGGCGCAACTAAGAAGAGAGGAGGAGAAGAAGCGTCCGTCGAGTAAGAGCGAAGCAGTGACCGCGGACATGGCGGTCCATGGCGTGGCCTTCTCCGAGGCTGCGGTCTTCATGCTCATGGACCGTTTTGCACCCATTTGAAGGAGGCGGAAGCTGATGCATATGAATGTCCCAGTTTTGGTTGCTTTCTCGTGGCCTCCTCTGTGGTGGCTAATGTGTGATGTTTGTTCTCCGAGGAACTGTTCACCATGTACATAGAATGAGAAAGATGATGGAATTTTGAGGACATCACGTCGATTCTTTCTCCATGTCACCCGTGTTGATGCTATGATCTCTTATCCTGCAACAAAAGTGGCATCACCACCGATAATTGTCTTACTCGGGTGATTATCAATGCAAAGAGATTAATTGAAATCACATCAATATAGATCTTCACATGGAACTTTGGATTCTTTTTCTTTGACATTTGCAGCGATATATTGTGCACAAGGAGTCATCTTCCATTAAATCATTTTTGTCCAATTGCCAGTTAAAGCCATGGATGGTCCAGAATGAGGTCCCAGAAAAAGAGCCCCATCGTCCATCTGGCGTGCCACACGACTCACGCAACCACCCTCTCATTTTTTTCCCTCATCCATCAACCACTATTTCGAGCATTAATGGCTCAATCATGGCTCCCCAAAGCGTCCTGAAATCAATGGGCGGCCACCTCGTTGGTGAGCAAACCATGGCAATGAAACAGTAAACAGAACCAAAAGAAACACAGTAATGTCAACAATCCGTATTCTTGTAATTATTCCCCAACACCGACACGTGTTCTTAGATACAGAGAGAAATGTTAAAGAAGGGAAAAACCTGCAAAATAATTCTATACCATAGATTCCTATGTTCTTGCTATATATTTGTTGCAAATCCAAGAAGGTTACAGTGGCCGACTTAGGATCTTCTCAGCTAATCTTATGTTTCCTTTGGATCTTGTTCACCTCGAACCCTTTTGGTGGCATTAGCAGCCGCCAAAGTCCCTAGCTGAGAACCGGCTCTTCTCGGACGTGCTGCCGCCGGCATGCCGTAGCCCGAGTGTGAGCGACACATCTCCGGCGGCTCCAAACCTCATTCCTGCAGCCGGGCCCAAAGCAGAGGTGGCGGCAACCCCGTAGTGGTGGTACATATCGCCGATGAGGACGCTGTCGTCTACTGCGCCTGTTGATTGGTGAGTCGCAGACAGACCGGGCAGTGGGTTGTCGTCGGAGGACACCAACCGATGATTGCGCTGGGTGATGGAAGACGTGCTGGGAGAGGCTTCACTTTCGGATGCGGCATTGGTTTCCGGTCTGAGTCCTTGCTGCTGTTGCATTGGTGATTGTGTTCTTTGTTGGCTTGTTTCACTCTCTCTTTCCTCCTTGTCCTCAGACTCCTGCGTGTACATCTCCTCCACCATTGGTTTCCATAGCCTCACCCTTGCATTAATGAACCAGTTGGAGACCTGATCCACAAGTATAACGATCAGTTTTTATTGCTCTGAAGTCGATTATGAGGTGCAGAAAACATGAACCCTAGTTGACCGAAACAAAGTTCAAACAAAAAGAGCCTAAGTTTAATCCAATTAAAGTGGATCTGCTCCGCAAGTACTACATATATCTTGTTATCTTAATGTTCTTCGAGGGTTCTTTGACAGTTCAACAGAGTCTAGATAGGAAATAACACCAAAATAATGCAAGGGAGAGTTTCGACGGGATCATGGAAGAGATATTATATTCTTGGTCAGAATTCATGGAATCCGAAAGCTGATGCGTTTCTTATCATCGTGGGAGAAGATGACGGACCTGATTTCTGGATAGCCCTGTCTGCCTCGCCAACAAATGCTTATCTGCATCACTGGGATACCTGAGAAACAAAAGGAAGACCGTCGAGAATGACATGATCAGAACGAATCTTAAAAAACCTACAGTGACCATCCTTAATCACCACATACTTATGGTCATGAACCAGTAAATGTCATTTATGAGTCTTGCTGTCATAGTATTCCAATGAATGAAAAGGATGGGACAAACAGTGAAGCTTTTGTGCAGCTTTGCTGCTGCAAGGACTACACTTATGGACAACCTAGTGCTGAATTCTTGATAAAAGTAAACCCAGATTAAAAGGACAATGCAGTTCTGAGTTCTTGATAAAAGCAAACCACTCTATGGAAAGTGACAATCATTGATTCCTATAACTACAGATAGTAGTAGTAGTAGTAGTAGTAGTAGAGGAATAAAGAAAAGAAAGTGCTCCGTGCTGTGCGCGCTCTCTCTCTCCCCCCCCCCTCTCTCTCTCTCTCTCTCTCTCTCTCACACACACACACACAGAGCAACATGACCGAGAGAGGTTTCAAGTGAATGACAACTCTTGTGCATGAAGAGAAGCAAGCATGCAGGCAGCATGGAATGCAGGAATAACTCTACTTCCAAGCATTTAGCCTAATTAAACATCCGTGTTATAATCACTCGAAACTGAGAAGGAAGTGGAACATTGTCACTATGCTAATTACTAGGGTTTATTCATGTTAGAGGAGGTGCAGGGGGAAGAGGAGAATGATGCTTAGCATAAGAATCCCATAGTAAGGTGACAAGAGAAGATAGACTCACGGGTGAAGGAAGTGCTCGAACAGCCAACCCCTCAAGATATTGACCGAACGCTCCGGCAATCCTCGCTGAGGCCTCCAGGCTTCTTGCTCAATCACGCCCATCTGATTGAATGCCCGTTGCTGCCGCAAGCTCTGATCCAGCAACCGAAGCCTCGGGGTTTCTCCCTTGGTGACGCCGGAGCTACTCGCGCCTTCTTTATCGCCAAGGAGCTCGCATGTTTGCTTCAATTGTGCCGCAATGGCATCCTTGAGGCACCGGAAGTGCCGCGACATAGCCTTCTGAGCCAGAGCCGTGTACGGGGTTGCAGATCCGAACCCCATCACCGAGTCGAAGGAATTCACCACAATCTGCATTTGATCACAGTAGTGGTTGTATCTTCTGTCCACCTGGGAAGATGGGAGCACACAGAACACCATGATTCATTCCCCTTGTAATAATTTCCTTGCTCGTTCATTTTTATGTACTGTTTCACTATGCTAGACGAAATATATGGAAGGAAGCAAAAGATAAAAAGCTAAATTAGCTGCAGTAATTACACGAAGGAAGTACAATAATTAATTATCCTTTTGTGACATGCGGCTACTAGGATGATATATGTAATTGGAGAGTAGTATACGATACGGTGGCCACAGATGCTATAAGCAACTTGTTCCGGAAGGTAAGGGTCCGAGACAGCCACACTAGCGGAAAGCCAACATGCTTCCTGTTCATGTGGGTTACGTTCGCTGCTGATGCCAAACAATAGCTGCCAAGTTTCCATGAAAGAGAGAAATGGAGAGAAAGGGAGGTGGAGTTGATTTAGATGATCTCAGGAATGCCAAAACAGTTGGCCGATAGGTGCATGATCAGTAGTCGTAGTAGCAGGAAAGCATGGTGACAGTGACTGACGCTGAATCAAAGGGTTACAGCAGTATGTACACAAAGAAATACAAGGATCTGATGAGCCGAGACTCGTATAAATCAATCTATTTCTTATGCAGTGCTTCCACGAGGGACAGTGAGATCGTAGAAACAAAGAAGAGTAGAGTGAGCCATGGGTTCTTCTTGGAAACTACCCCTAATGGTAATCTACCCCACCTCTAGGAGTAGATAGATGTCAAGTACAACGACCGGTGTCAAAAAATCTTGTGAAAATTGACTTGTGAATCCACTCAACCACCTACTGTATGAATGTAGAATATATGTGGCCACCGGCTGTCCTCCAAGTATACGAAGGAAGAATCCTAAAAGCTTACTGGAATTCTGGGAAAAAGGATGTGGATTTAGAGACAGCTTTCTAAAATTATTGGTACCAAGACATACTAGCAGGAAGGCAAGATAGATCGATACGTGCCTCGTCAAGCATGGAGATGAGCTTGGTCTTCTTTCTCTGGTGCTCGAATCTGTCGGCAGGAGACAAGGGAGGAACGTCTTTGGAAGAGGTGGTGGAAGCACCTCCACCTCCAGCTCCACCACCGCCGCCGCCACTAGGGTTACGGTTAGTGTTCGATGTGCTGCCACGGTGTCTCCCTACCCTACTCCCTTTCAGTTGTCCTCTCCCCACGCTGCAGAACTCCTCCAGTAGCTCCTGCGCCGCCTTTGTGTACCTGGAGTTCCTTGGCACATTCACCACGCCCATGCTGCTATAGCCCATGTGTAGCTGCTGACCGTGGCCATGAACTTGAGCTCCTGGGACATGACCTTGAAAATGCAACGTCGGTTGCTGCTGGTTTTGCCGTTGGTTATTGAGGTATAGCGCTGCTTGCCTAACTCTTAGATCATCGGCTTTGGCCATTTCCAGCTGCTGCAGAGATGAAGAAAGAGATAACGACAGACCTTGGCCTTCTACCGCTCTTCCACCAAAGGGAGACTCTTCGACTGCTCGGAAGCCTTGATGCTGCTGGTGGAAAGTTGGAGGAGGAGCCGGCAGAGACGGAGATGAAGACCTTGGGTTCCGCTGGTGTGGCGGCTGCTGCAGTGGAGGATTCGTGAGAAATAGTTGCATCGCAGCTGCCGAATCTGTGCTCAGACCTGTCACCGGATGCTGTTGCTGCTGCTGCTGGCTTTCCTGTCGGTTCAGGCCGTACCAGTCCCCAGAGAAGCCGGGCATGGCCGCTGGCCTCGGCGGCAAATGATAGCCTCCAGAGATCTGGTTAGCGTGCAGGTCGATCGCCGTCGGTCCTGTTGCCGGGAAATCGAACATGTCCGACAACATGTTGCCGGCACCGACAGCAGCGGATTCGTAGATGTTTGTCTCATCTCCTTGATCACCGATCGGGACCAGCGGGTGACCGGCGACATCCAGGTCTTGCACCCTTAGCTTGTCCCTCCTGCTATGCTGCGGGATGTGGTGGTGGCGGTGCTGCTGCTGCTCTTGGCTTGCAGAGCGGTCGAAGCCCTCGGAGAAGCTGAAGATGCCTTGGTGGAAGCCTTGGGACATAGACGTCGGAGAAGTAGGCCCGGCCAGCGGCTTCGTGAGGACCCTGGGTGGGCTGAGGTAGGAGAAAGGAAGCTGGGATGGCTGTGTCGCTATGCCCATGCTGGTCTCTCTCTCTTCATCATCATAGCGGTCCAATTCACGTTACGCTAGCTGCAACCATAGGAAGACATGAATCGTTCAAAACAAGAAACCCAACAAGAAGAAATCATGGAGAATCAGAAGAATTCAAGAGATCATATATCTTCGCTCTTGCCGATCCCTTTCCCCTGTCCGTCTTCGCGTCGTGGTGGTGGTAATTAAGCTCAGAGATGTGCAGGTTCTTACCTAAGGTTGCATGCCTTACGGATCAGGAGAGATTTAGACCACGAAGACATCGTTGTCTTCCTGCGGAGTTGAAAACCTCTTCCAGGACTCTTCCATCCCTGTCTCCCCGATCTCCTCGCTCTCTTTCTTGCAATTCTTTTTCTTCCTCCTCCTGCAATCGCCTTCCGAAAGGGGAGAGAAAGAGCATTACAAAATGAAAGAAAACGAGGAGAAGAAAGAAAGAAAAGAAAATGGAGACTGACAGCAGACAGAGAAAAGAGAACAAGTCGCTATTCCTCCTCCTCCTCCTCCTCTTCCCTTTGGACAGGTCCTCGCATTTCTATATTTCTCTTCCTCCAAATTGGCCACCACTCCAAATGTCAAATGACCACTCGACCCCCTCTGTTCCTCCTCTCCATTAAAATTACATTGGTGGGTGCCTACTTTCTTTTGCAAGACCTGCACCAATTTTTAATCGAGCCACCACGACGACATGCACACCAACAACATGCCTTCTTTCTCTCGCTAGATTGTAGGTTGACTCGAGGTATGCAAGGAGGGGGCGCTCATGGCTATACCTCACTTGCATCGGAGGCCCGGCTTAAAGCGGAAGACAAGGGTGTGAGTCTCGAACCACCGCCATCAAAGGGCCTCCGATTTGAGCCGATGTAGATCACGGATATCGACGTTGGATTTCGATCCAACGGTAGGTGCCCGTGGTCCTGATCGAATATGTGACGGTAGACGTGTACTTTGTCGGTTACACATAACGGGTGATGATCCGATAGCTTCTTCATCAATTATTTGGGCTGTGTTGATATGGACTCGATACCGACTCCTGTGATCACCTCAGATTCGGACGTCACCTACCATGGAAATCGCAGCATCTTGGCATCAAATGAGAGTCATGTAATTAAGCATGAGTAATTTGAACCAGAAGAAACGCTTCTGTCTTAAACTAGAAGATGCAGCAGTAATGTGACATGATCATGGTCGTGACGCATCGGGGATCTCACGTCATGCCAGGCTTCGTTCGGTGGCTATGGGGGATGGAGGAGAACGTACAACACACCATAAAAGGAGCGACAATTACAGTGATCTCAGCTGCACAACCTGCAAAGCACGGGGAGTTGCCCGTTTGCGAAGCTCGAATCGTGCGAGGTGGGCGTGCATTGATGGTGAATCATGTGGCAACCATTGGCCATACCCCTGTAGAACTTGGTTGGTGCAGGAATCTATATCTAGGCGGGGAACTGTTTGGGATCCTTCTCCTCCTAATTATTTACATCCCTTGCTCGTCTGATCGGGAACCGAGGACCATAGCAGCACTAGCAAACCACCCACCACCGTCGGCATCACGTCGCCGCCGTCCTCTTTCATCGCCGGCGTCAGTGCACGAGGAACTGCGTGGCATTGCAGAGAAACCAGAATGAAATAGCAGGTCTTTGCATCGACGATCGCTCTCAGAAAAAAGATATAAAATAATGTGTTTTCCCTTTGCTAATCCACCATGCGAGTTGTTTTCGTGAACTCTTCACCTCTCGATGATAATTATTTGAGTTGCTCCTCCGAAAAGAGCAGGAAAAGAAAGGGGATTAAAATCCAAGTATAAAGTCGAGGGTGGGAAGCGCAAACGGCGGTCGTGGATGAGGTGGCACGTGACAGGGAGGAGCTCTGCTCGTGACCGCGGAACCCCTCGTGCGGCCGTGGCCGCGACACGCGTCCTCTGATGGCGACCAACTGCCAACTAGCATTTGCCTTTTTCTTTTCTTTTTTACTGCAAAAAAAAAAAACATTTATTTATTTGTTTATTCATTTATTTAATATTAACTGAGAGCGCGCTCGTGCCAACGGGGACGCGTAACGGCGCCGTCGAAAGGAGGGAACGGGCGTGGGACCCACTTTTCCATGACGTTTCATTTCACGGGCGCGTCGGGCCCCACGTGGACCCCCGCTTTGCCCCCTCTCCCCGGGAAACCACCGTTTCCTTTCCGGTGTTCCTTCTCTTGGCGCTCATGTCTTTGAGAAATATTGCAGGTAATCGGAGTGGCAATTTGATGGGAACAAAGGAAGAAATAGCAGCAGCATAAAGTTCTTCATCATCCTTATTCCTTTCGTCGCTTTCATCGGGTGAAGCATCTAAATCCAGTAACCTCTCATCGATACCACCACGATAACGATTTGGAGCGTAGAATGAGACGAAGACGTAAAATGGAGAACAAGAAAATTCAATCCAAAAGTCCACAGCTCATGAATGTTAATTCCCTGAAACAAAAGACGACTTCTGATTCCATCTTTTTTCTTAGCACGATGAGTTTGTGCGCAGGCACAGTCTTCAGCTGCGATGCATGCAGATATGGATGAATCCCCCACTCGTTGTTTGCCTGCTACTGTTCCACTCAAGTCGCCAATCTCTAAGCAGCAGTCAAAAGTTTGGCAGAACTGTAGTCTCTTTCGAAACGAATGCAAAGACAATTATTGCAACACGTACGACCACATAGTAGTCGATGTTATCTCTCCACAACTCAAATCCCAAGTCGAGGTTTTAGGGATGAATGGCATGTCATTGGCTGTGATGCAGGCAATTCCTTGCCTCTGCCAACAACCCATTTGATCAAGTTTGGTCGGGACCAATCTCTCTCTACTCAGAATCAAAGAAGTATCCCAAAAGTTTATTGCGTGCGAATTAAATAACCTCTCTCTTCCACCTAATGCCTTCTTTGTTCTCGACAAGTAGTAGTTACTTGATGCCTTTGTCTAACCTAAGCATCATTTATATAAAGACGTATATGACAAATATACTTCCATATTTTCCTTAGATTCCAAGGCTCAACACCAATCTCTCCTTTGGCCTTATGATTCAGTCTCATCTCCCATTGATGGAGAAAGTTGAAGCTGACCTTTCTTCTTTCTTATTTATTGCTCAATTAATAGAATAATCAGGGTGGATGAATTATTTTTCCTCCTCTTGATTTCCAATGTGCCAATCACATCACATCTTAAAGGGAGAACTTGTCCTTCGAGATCCACTTGGGTCATGTGAAAGGGGTAGATTCCTCAATGATCTCAAATCTCTTCAGTTTATTTCTTTTCCAACTATATTATATTATATATATATATATATATGTGTACAGTGTTTCTGTCCTTTTAATTCAGGTTACAATACATTTATATGGTTTACAAACCTAGATCGTGCATTTAGCATTGTGACTTAAGGGGGAGTTAGTGAAAGAACTGATAGTAGAGGAATCAACAACAGGTGAACGATTGCAGAGGTTGGAGACGATCTAATGAATTGTACGATGGAGCATAGTGAATCTACTTGTTGGTTATGCATCAACTGAGATCATCAACCTATTTCTACGATGGTCCCACCCTAGCATGCATGGGGTCATCGTGGTGCACTTGATGCGGAAGAACCCTTTAGGAAGAAAGGCTTTAGGAGTCGTAGGACATATGGCCATGGTGAGCCGCTACACAAGAAGCAAACCTAATGATTGGATGAGTTGAGAGACGGTCAATCACAATTAAACTTGGAATGGAAGTTATCTTTTCCTAGGGATAGATTGTGCACATAATTCTTCATGATATCTTCGACTTTGTTGCCTATGAACTTTCCAACTCTATCTTCGTATTTATAGAGTATCTTTCACAGTGTCGAGTCAAACGATTCACGGACGATAGTGATAGATCAGAAAAATAAAGCTGGTAGATTGTAGGCCGATGTCTTTTGTGCCACATGAGCGAACAAAATCATAGTTCATCCATAATTCACTAAACATTTATCATTTCCTGTGATAAGGCATAATGATCAAAAGATTTTAAAAAAGCAGCAATTGAGGTTTTGTTACGCTTTGGATAAAGCTACGTTTGTAGAATTTATGTAACACGAGTTGCAATAATATTTTATTTTTTTAATAATAGAAGATTGAAATGAGAGGCGAGAAAATAAAATAATAAAGAGATAACTATTAAACTCGGTTCAGTGAACTCTAATTATGCATGTAAAATAATGCTATCAGGAAAACAAATGTGTGAACTCGCAACACCCGCACATATATTTTTTTTGTGTATGTTCTTTCTCCCGCTTAAGAATGAATATGATTTATTTTAATTTTAATTTTTTTTTGCATTTACCTTTGTAAATTTTTGGTAACCAAAGAGAAGTTTCACACCTTTTGATGCTCCATGTTTTTTCTCCTGCTTTTATTCCTTTTACTGTTTCCCTGAGCCAACATCCTCCCTAGTTAGTCACTTTCTTCTCAGACTACCTTAATAACAGCAACATTCTCCTGCTGCACGGCCCCCCCAAGCTACCACTTGAGTAACTCACCGATTCACTCTCATCATCTCTCTCTCTCTCTCTCTCTCTCTCTCTCTCTAATGGTGTCATGCAACACAGGGAAGCAAAAGGAATAATAAAGATAACAAAGAGAAAGAGAGAGAGAGAGAGAGAGAGAGAGAGAGAGAGAGAGAGAGAGAGAGAGAGAGAGAGAGAGATGAGTGTCATTGGTGCACAAAGAGAACTTTTGAGCACTGGCCAGGTTGATAAAGACGGTGGTGGAATTATTAAAGCTGGTAGCACTTCGGATGCGTGGCCGAGGTGGACCACTGGCGGGCACTGCCGACAGGGGGAGGCCCGGGCCACGTGGGCTCGGCAGTCCGGTGGCCGCCGCGGTCCACACGGCCGAGCACCTGTGGACGATCTCGGCGACACATGGCGCGAGGCCGGTGGCGCTAGGCTGGCCGGCTCTCTTGAACCTGAGATATCTTAAGCGGGCTACCTCGTCTTGCAGCTGTTACGGTTGGGAGTTATTAGGGCATGGGTCCCTTCCCCGTCGTCCGCAGGGCACGCTCGCCAACTTGCCCTCCTTGTGCTGTCCATCTCTAATGGCTTCGGGGGCTGAAAGAATTACCACTGTTCAAACGTTTGGGAGGTTTGACAAGCTTTGGATTGGGCACAGCATTAAAGTGGTGTGGGCTGAGATGCCATTTGTCCAGTACCCGTTTGTCTCCTTCTTCGCTGAACTGTTCTTCTCTGTGCTGTCCTTGTTTAGCTTGTCCTCCGTTGAATCGATGTAAGAGCTGTTCTGCGACTAGTAAGCTCATATCCAAGAGTTTTTACCTCACTAACTCTGAGGCAAGTCGGTGAAGCCGACGAGTTTGTCGCTGTTAGGAACGTGCTGCCATACGAGCGTGACAGAGAGAGAGAGAGAGAGAGGTGGCTAATAAATGTGTGGGGATAACCATAGCTAGCACTTGGTGACATGGCGGAGGGAAAGGCCGAGGAGGCAAGAAGCTCGACAGGGGATGGGCCGGCGACCCCACATACGTTAAAGGAGCAACGACGGCCACTGACAAGACGAGAGCTCTCTGACAGCGATTCGACCATCGTTTCCATGGTCTCAACCTCGCTGCAACAGATCTCATCATCATGCAGATCGCGGCAGTAACATGCACGCATCATAATAGACCAGTCCCCCCACTCCCCCCTTCATTTCACTGCAATCTTGGCATGGAGAACTGCATGTATTGGGTATCAGGAACATGGATTCAGAGATGCATGCAGCTCTACCAGGGTCGGGGACTGCTGTGGATGCATGGGGCGATTGGCTAGATTTGATTGATTCATCCAGCACATGCACCGAGGGCTGGCATCAACCTCGAATGCACAAAGAGAAGCTTGATGATTGCCAATAATCAAGTTATCTAAGAAATCCTTATCATCATTTGTGGAATCTAAGGTGAAGCTTAAATCTTGGTTGCATCGGTAGATAATGGAATTTCCATTTTTATTTCCTCTTGGAATCAACTACTGCAGTCGACTAATACTAGGTGCTGGCGAGGCCAAAGGCCCACATCAAAGGTTAGTCCATTGCATCTCCAGAAGGCCCATGACCCGACCCGGCAAGTGTATGAGGTTCCAAGAGAACGAGAAGCAGCAGCAGCCAAATGTGATGATGATGATAACATTAATAGTAATTATTATTAAAATCATTAAGTTATGGAATTAAAATGGGCATCAAATAGGATAAAAAAAATAAATCTCGCCGTTGCCGGGGATCGAACCCGGGTCACCCGCGTGACAGGCGGGAATACTCACCACTATACTACAACGACTTTGATGTGGTAGTTGGAAATATTATTATTTTTATATATTAATATAGACTTAGAGATTCATTGAATCCGGACCAGGCTTTTAATCTGGACGGCGACACGATACGGGTTCATGCTCAGATGGTCCTATTCAGACGACAGTTTCTCATCGTCCGATTTGACACCAATGGTTGTGATCGATCTAGCAGCTTGCCACATCCTTGATGTGATATGGCAAACTTTCAGCGGGTCGTCCTCGGACTCGAGGAAACGTAGCAGACGCCGGCGGGGCCCACCAGAGGCGAATAACATGAGCCACGTGGGTGGTCAGCCGAATGCACCAACCTCTTGACACTGGCGCTTCACCATGCAGTGTGCAGTGTGCAGTTTGCAGTGTGCATTGCATCGATTCCTTCCATGGAGTTGGTGTACATCTTTCCTCCTCGAGGAGACTCACTTACCTGCTTTGCTGGTAAAAGTTCAACCCATAGAAGCGTAGCGACAACCACAAAAAGACCTTCGTCCATCTTATCCAATGACACCACCATGAGCTCATCCTGTTCCCACTAAACACCCTCGGACGGACGTCCTTGAGGTTGCGAGTTCCAAAACGATGAATCACCTCCGTCATTTGTCGTAAATTTGTCTAACGAGAGAGGGTGACACGAGGCAGGTCTAAACGGATAAAGATTTATTGGTTGAGATTAAAGTAAGGAGTTATCTGACAGCATCCATTTAGGTCACAATAGAATATACCCTTTCCTGAGGTTGCTGCTCCTCTTCATTTATTAGAAGCCCCTCCACCACCACCTTGGGTTCCCCAATACCAAACCAGTAGAGAGGGAGGGAAAGGGAGAGACATGGAGAAGTCTCTTGCATGGGCTTCCTGCGGCGAGGAGGAGAAGGCCTGTGTGGGTTGGATCAAGAGGTACTTCAACGACTGTGTGTGGAGTCCAAGTGGTGAGCTATCTTTCGGCCTCGGCATGATCAGCCTCTTGTGCTGGGGGATAGCAGAGATCCCACAGATCATCACCAACTTTCACAGCAAGTCTGGCCATGGCGTCTCCTTTGCTTTCCTCCTCACCTGGGTCATCGGGTCCGTTCCCTTAAATATTTCTCCTCTTACGGTAGCGCACTGCTAATCATATGATCGTGGCACACTAGTTCATATGAAGCTTTTCAGCAGTTGTTATCTTCTCTCGATGCAGTGACATCTTCAACCTGGTGGGTTGCCTTCTCGAACCAGTAACGGTGAGCATTATTAATTTGAAGTTCTAGCTCAGATCTTTTCGCATTAAAGCGTTGTAGATCTTATCTACTAAAGAAGTTCATACGGTTTGTTGGCTGCAGTTGCCTACCCAGCTCTATACAGCGCTGGTAAGAACATTTAGGGCCCTGCCATCTGTTTGAAGCTCTTCCTTTTGGGATTTAAACGAGACAGCGTAAATCCATGTATAAATCTAGACTTGAATTCAATGGTGCAGTTATACACGGCCACCACAGTTGTTTTAGTGCTGCAGACTCTGTACTATGATTACTGGGTAAGATGGTGGAAGAAGAGAGGTTTACAGGCTCCACTAGAGGTCATCATTCCGCCACCATTCTTATCCAGCGTGTACTTGGTATATATTTTTTGTATATGCTTAATAAAACTTCGTCGTCATGATTGATAGGTTGAGGAAGGCAGCTGCAAACGTTTGAATCCAAAGAATGAGGATCTCAGCCGACCCTTACCGACTCTCACTGCCTCGCGGAGAACATCGTCTCGTGTAGATGTATACTATACGTACGTGTGACTTCTCTCCACTAGCCAAACAATGAACTGAAACAAGTCCCAATCTCTAATTAATCATGCATCTCTGCTTTGCGTGCGCATATGGTCGCAGGTCAGCAAGGTCTTTGGCGAGCAGTGGGACTCCACCGTGTCGGTCGTCCTACCTTGGAATTGGGCCAGCTCGCAGTGGTCCGTCGGCCTCCGGGTACATGGAGTCGTCGGGTTCTGATGAGGAGGGCTCGCCGAGGCACCAATCACGGAGCAGCGGCGTGAGCAATCCCAAGAAAGTTGTCGCTCGCTCGGTGAGTCGTTTGTGACATGGCATAAAATTCTGGCAGTGATGTACTAATCTTCCTGGCCTAAGGTTATGGCAGGTTAGCTATGGAACTTTTGCAGCTGGCGCAGCCAGTCTACCATTTCAAACCAAAGCTTTAATGGAAGTACAGACAGGATTAGCAGTAGGAAGAACCGTGCAGGTCTATGGGGTTGGATAGACTACAAACTTTAGATCACAACTAGTGTTCAATGGAACTGGTGAATTACTGTTCTCTTTCTGATGCTTCAGGAAGGAGGCATAAGATCATTGGAAGGGAACACTTATGGGCTGCTGTTAGGATGGATTATGGCGGCCATTTACACGGGAGGCCGCCTGCCCCAAATATATTTGAATGTGAGCGGATATGCTTATCTTCCATTCCAATATTCTGACATCTGATACTGTATACTGTTTCACTTTTAATCATATTTGAATTCATGTGTATCGAACAGATTAAGCGTGGGAGTGTGGAGGTCAGACCTAAAATTTCAGCATTTCATTTGAATTCCAAACTCTGATACACAAACGATATCTATTTGCAGGGATTAAATCCTCTGATGTTCTTGTTTGCACTCATTGCCAATGCTACTTATGTCGGAAGGTTCTTTCTCCTCGATTCCGGCTTCCAAAAAAAACACACCTTATAAGTAACATCCTTTTTCTTGATGCAGCATACTCTCGAGGAGTGTCGAGTGGGAAAGAATCAAGGCTAATGCACCTTGGTTGCTGGATGCAATCGTTTGTGTGCTCCTTGATCTCTTTGTATCCTTCCCTCTTCCTGTCTATCTTCATTCATTTCTTAGTTCTTGAATGCTTCGGATTCTTTTACTGCCTGTTTTGAATTGACCCAATTTTTCATCAGATCATCATACAGTTTGTCTACTACAAGCTCGTGCACAAAAGGATGGCAAACAATGAAGATGACTACCAAGGCTTTACAGAAACCAAAAAGAACCTTTTCTGAAAGCTGTGGGGTGTGTGGTAGGTATTCTGCCTAAGGATGCAATGTATGTATAGTTAAGATGCATCCACTTGTATCTGTTGTTGCCTTGATGAAGTTGAGTGAACTTTGACTCATATTTACCAGTAGCTGTATGCCATGGAATTTCTTTGCTCCCTAAATTACTTGTTGTCTCGAAATGGCTCCTCTAAGATCGATCGCAGGTACGAATTCCAGGTTATAATTCACATACCAAGATACTGAGCATCATCCTGCTATGGTATATTTATGCTTCTCTTCATGTACGTCGACGACTATTACCAATATACAAGGCACTTCACCATTTAGTCGATGATATTTCCAACATGGGCAGCCCCAATCAGGGTGCTTCTGCGTCCATGACAGTCACAGCAAGGCCAGGACGAAGCAGAACACTCTTCTGCAGGGCGTGACAGAGAGAAGGCTCCTCCGTCTCTCCTGAGCTCATTGAACCGGTTGACGTCGAAGTTGCGGGCTTTCATCAGCCGCTTCCGCTTGGCGGCGAGGCGGCTCTCGAAGAAGCCCTCGAAGGAGGGGTCCCTTGAAGTGCGAAGGAAGAAGGCGTAGCCGGCCATGAAGTAGAGGGAGGTGACGTAGAAGCAGATGGGCTCCATCACGTCCCACGACAGCTCCCAGAAGGTGAGTCGCATGAAGCCGGCGGTCTGCAGCGCCAGGAAGGCCAGCCCGCACCACATCTCCCTCTTCACGAGGGCCTCCGCCTTCACGTCGATCTCCGCCTTCTTTTCCTCCATCGCCTTCAACTCTCTACTTCGTGGATCGCTCTGGGATGATAGCGACGGTGGAATCATGCTCTCGATCGCTTTGGTCACCTGGAGATCCATTTGGAACAGTTTCAGCTACCTTTGTTCGATTGCAGAGAAGCAAGAGGCGCAGAGAAAAGAAAATAGGCATGCGCTGCTCGCCATTTCAGGGCGGACGAAGACGATGTCCCCCAAGACGATGACGGCGCCGGACTCGTCCAACGCTCTCCCCAGACCCGCACCCTCCTCCATACCCCCCGCCACCTCCCCGCACACCTGCGAGAACTCGGAGTAGGAAAGGCAGGCCCTCCCTGTCCCCCTCAACCTCGCCCTCGCCACCTCCATCCTCGCCGCCCGCGCCACCTTCCTCGCCTCCGCCACCGAGACTGCCGCATCGTCCATCCTCTTCGTCGTCGGCGGAAGCAGCCCTTCCAGTCGGATCCGGCTACCGTTCATCTCCCGGATGCGGTCCATCAGCTCGTCTCCGACCGGAAGCGCGAGCCTGGCCGGTGGCGTAGTTGCCGCATGGAAGAACGGCCGACGCTGGAGGAACTGGCGGAGGAGCCCAGGCTCATCGGCGCCGGATCCAGGGAGAAGCCTCCGGAGGAGCGACGTGGCGGGAGGGGGAGGAGGTATCGCCTCGGGGGAGGCGATCTTGGCGACGTTGGAGAAACGGCTAGCCACCATCTTGCGCAGGGCCATCGTCGAGAAAGGGAGTTTTCTACTTCTTCTTCTTCTTCTTCTTCTCCCTCTTTTCACTCTGTGTGCGTCCTGTTTCCGAGACACTCTGCTCGTTAATTTTGAACGGAATGGAGGAGAAGGTTGGCCATTTTATAGGGTGACGGACGACGATGAGAGAAATCCTTCGTGATTCATACATCACGATCATTGTTTGGATTCTCCACCAGCAGTTGGATTCGCTCAGATGTACCGTATATGATTGGAGATACGCGTACTTGACCAAATTTCCGTTATCCCAAGCGCGCGGCTCTCCGACCACAAACCGCCTCTCGTTAAATTAATTACCTGTGCAACGTTCGACAAACACCAATACATTTATGCGCCACATCGTGCATTTGCGGTTTCGATGATGACATGACTCGTTCACTCATCTCTCTTGGTCGAGTCTGGGTTCAGCAAAGCAGTCAAGTCGATACCCTTAAGCTATTGCAATCATGTAATATCAATTCTTTTGATTTGTTTAAATGGTATCTCGAAATGGAACCACGAAGTCATTGAAAGGCATGGCTAACGCCAAAGAAAGCTCTGCTGTGCAATGTTGGATTCCACATAGTAAGGCCTTAGTCGATGTCTACTGGGATCCCAACATAAATGTTGGCATTTCCTTGGTGTTGTTCGGGGTGTTGTGCCACGCATAGAGGAATTTTGAGTCAGCTCCCTGGATAGCGGACGCGCAATACGTCGAGCAATTTGCATTCATCATTCCACAGACGATGGGAATGATGACTACCTCAGACATGGCTAATGCTTCTGCTCCTGTAAAACACCGACACACACAAAGACTAATAATATGACTTCATAATGCCCTCGATGTAACGTGTCGATCGTCAGAGTCTGCGTTTACAGAGTGTTTCGAAAGCTATACAGGATCGCATTATTGTCATCTGGACGGCAGCAAAAGTTGGTCCTTCAATATGCATTCTGACCTGTGCTTCTTGCATCCGAGTAAGCCAACTTGCTCCATAATATAATCACCAGCCAGAGTCGATCGACTCTGAGTTGATTCTTGAGAGCTAAATCCATAAGGAGTTGCTTTCATCACGGAGCATCAATTTGGTTAGGCAGGAATGGCTTGTGACGGCAAGATCCTTCCAACCACAACCGGCACTAATGTCACCGGTCACTCACTAGTTGATGCAATTTGGTTGCATGATGCAGCCTCAAATCCCTGAACAAGGGGAAAAGTAAGATCCTTCGGCAACAGTGACACACACCATTCCACTGGATTCATGACATCACGATGATTCCTCCTCTGTTCCATCCCACCAGTAGGCTTTTACATACACTAGGATAAAGCAGAATACAAGTGCCTTCAATATTCACCATAATTCATTCATGAAGATTCTTCTCGAGCATGTGTCAGAAAATTCCTAAGCACCGATATGTTTGATGGAGAACTCAAATCAAACATGTCGAGATAAAACATTTCTCTAACAATTGCTTAAACTGAATCGATGGCATCGATTACAAAAATGAAAACCATCTTTCATAAAAAGCAGAGTGAACGAGGTTAGTGTCTTCCCAGTTACTGGTTTTGTGGATCAAAAGAAATCTTTTCACGAGTGCTCTAAACAAATGTGCAGATAGATACTAAGCTACCAAAAGTATTGGAAAGGTTGCAAGAATAAAGAGGAAAGAATGTTGATGCAATTGGCTTCTGATTAGACATTCTAGTGAACACCAAGTCGACGTCCAACGAGCCCCAGCGAATTCTTAAAAGAGATACATATCTCAGAAGTGCAGGGAACACTCGAGGAGGAATCCTAAATTGGGTGATTCCACACTGGAATGGTGGAAGCACCATTGGAGAGTTACTAACGACAGGAGAGGAATATGGGTTGGCCCCCAAATTCCTCCGTGAAAGCAACTCAGATTCTTGGACAAAAGAAGTTGACACAGTGTTTGATCTTGATGAAGGAGGGGGGAACGACTCTTGGTGACCGATCCAAGGAACACGGTTCCTTATTCTTTCCTCTGCTACATAGAGTTCTTCTTTGCTTTTCCTTCTTTTGTGGGCTTCAGTTGCATAAAGTTGACATCAAGTGTTCGATGCAGCTTGTTGGATATGACCATTATTTACTCTCATCAGTGTCAACAAGTGATCGAGTTTCTAGAATGCAGAATTCCATGGCGGCTTGATGCCTTGTCATGCTCCTGGCCACAAATCCATGAACATAAAAGAATTAACGTATTTCTTTTCTTTTATTTTAGGGAAAAGGCACAGGTTCTTCGATATCAGCCATGCAGCTTCTTTCTCCTCTTTGTATCGCCTACTGTGAAGCCATGGAGCTACAATATATTCTCTCTCATCCTAAGAGAAACACTAGCATCAACAATAATAAATATAAGTATAAAAAAAATTATAATACTACTGTTATGCAGAGTGAGATCAAATAATAATAGTATAAATATGAAATATGTATTTTTCAATGCCATTGAGAAAATCTTTATCCGAAAACTTTAACAGTATAGATATGTAATGAGAACTAGACTATCTTTTCTTCTTTTTCTATCTTTTACAAGACTGTTACGAGCGATGAAGGTTCCTATCCTAATATAATATTTTAATTATATTAATAATAATAAAAATTAATTTTATGATTTTGTTTAGATCACTGATTTAGCTTTATGATCGTTGAATTTTATCTCGATACTTGATGTGTTTAACTCAATTGCCAAATCATTGTATATACTTTGTGATATATCGTAGTAATTTTCTTCAGAATTATAAGTAGTTCTATGCATTATGATATAAAATATTTTATGGTTAGAGAACAAATTCATAAATAATTTATATGAACTTAAGTTTCATTGTATTGATTGTTGAGTCATTCACTTATGACTTATAACCATAGTGCTTAAAAGAATATGTTATTATGAGGTTTGTGAGCAACTCATAAAAATATATGATGATATATATTTTTGATGTATATTATATTAAAAAAGAAGTTATGTTTGTATCACCTACCGTGAAGCATGACTATGTTCTTTCTCCTATTATTAAGGAATCATATTATAATTGGACTTTCTATTGACTAATAACCAAAATCAGAATCCAATCATTTCTATAATATATCTTACGTAATTAAATAGGACCTCATAATCTAACATTTTCTTACTTGGTCTATTAATTGATAAAATATTTAAAAAATTAAAATCAAAATAAATAAAATAAAAATTTATTAAAAATAATTTTATTTGATTAGATTATAAAACTTTTTAAAAATATTTTATAAATTTTATAAAATAAGTCAATAAATCTAATAAACATAATACTACATTAAGTTTGACTATAGTAATATATCATTAATATCATACTTCCTTCTACTAATACTGTTAGCTCTTACTTATAAAGTCCAAAAGACCCTTACAATTTATCTCATTAAGATAATCCAATTAGCATATTAAACTATAGTATGTACATATATAAAAATATGAACAAAATAGTAGAAATAAATAGTTTAATTATAAAAATAAAATATCAATTATAATATTATATTATATATATATATATATATATCACCAAATCTCTAAAGTTATTTATAAATCCAATCATAAAAATATATTCTTTTAAATACTCTAGGTTATAAGTCATAAGTGAATGACTCAACAATCAATATAATAAAACTCAAGTTTTTAATTGATATTAATTATTTTTTATTTTTTTTCTTTAAACATCAATTACTTTATACCATAATGCATATAATTGTTAGAGTACTTATAATTCTTAAGTAAAAAAATTACTACGATATATCATAAAGTATATATAGTGATTTGACAATTAAGTTAAACATACTAAGTCCTAAAATAAAATTTTATAGTTATAAAGCTTTATTGGTAGCCTCAAAGAAAATCATAAAATTAATTTTTATTATTAATAATATAATAATATATTATTTTATAATTTTTCTTGTAAATTACCCCTTCAACTAATAATTATAAAATGTAAAGTGGACTTCCTAGTATCAATACAATTTATAGAATCAATATATGAAAATATCATCATTTTAAACTGATCTAATTTCATATATATATATATATATATATATATATATATATATATATATATATATATATATATATATATATATATATATATATATATATATATATATGAGCATATAATCTTTTTTCTCTTTTAGATATTTTATTATTTTTTAATGATCTTTTAGTGTATCATTTCCCGATAACTCTAATACCTACCAATATTCTAACTATAAAATTAATATTTAATATGGTATAAGCTTAAACATGTAATATAATTCTAATTGTATATACATAAGGAATATTTTTCTTATATTATTCTTTTTCAAGTCATTTTAAAAATACTTATTTTAATTAAATTTTTTTTACTTATGTCATTTGTTGAATAAAGCTGCATACTAAATTTTAGTTAGTTATTTTATTAATATATCAATTTAATAATTTATTAGTAAATTTAAATTAATCTTTAAAATATTCTAATGTGCTAGTTGTAAACTATAATAAAATCTAAATATTATTAATAATTATCATGAAATTGAGTCTTTTAAAAAAAAAATTTATTATTTATTTAATAGAACTCTTAGTATTTTATGGTTTGATCCTTTCAACTAGTCTGATTAAGATATAAACACTAATGCAAATTGCATATGCTCAAGTTCTTTATAATAAATTATTCTAAAAATATATAGGGATATTTATAAAAATCAAATCAATGAAGTACCACTATAATAATATAATATAATATTAATACTTTAAGTTTTTTAATAAATATTGAACTATTTATATCTTCTCCATTTTATTTTTAGGTGAAATATTGACATATATAGTGTTCACACAAAATTATTTATAGAGGACTCTGGAATAATATTGCTACCATTTAGTATTCAATATAAAATAGTATCATTCTACCTCATCATATAATTATTCAAAGTAAATTCTCCTTTAGCCTTTCTAAATCTCTTAATTATGTGTTATTATAAATATTATTTTTCTTGATGTTAATAAAGACTAATTATTTAATATAATTTTATAAGTTATTGATCGAGACCATTTGGTAGCTATAAGACCAATACAATAATATAAAATATAATTTAAATTATTTTTATAAATAATATAATATTTATCACAATTTACATCCTATAAACTTATCATTCCAAGCTACTTTGACAACTACCAATAAAATAAAACTTAGGAATATGAGTTATAAATAATATTCATCAAAAATTTTAATTTAATTTATGTTGAAATAGTTTAATAATAATAAAATAATAATCATAATAATTATCAAACATTAATCAACATAAAAGAAAACTCATATGATAACTATAATCATGTTGAAAAAAATAAATATTATTTTATAATTTTAAACAGATATGTGAATAACTAAATAAATATCAAAGAATGATAATTATATTTTTATTTATCATATTCAAAATTTTATAAATATGTCACATGAAAAATAGAAAAGAAAACCTTAATTTATATTTGTTTAAATTTTGTATTAGACTCTTACACCAGTCAATTATATTAAATTGTATAGGTCTAAAATTAAACTACTCAAATTTAGCATATAGATTTTGGCTGACCATTTGACTAATTAGAATCATCAAAATTAAAATTTATCAAAGTCAAAAATTGAGAATTTGATTTTTTTCGAATTCGATTTAAACTTGGTTAGGTCAAATCTAAATCCAATCAGTAGTCAAAATATAATCATGATCAAGTCTGAACAAAATATATGATTAAAATAAATTAAACTAATTAATTTTATAATTAAGGATATAAGAAAAAAATTAATTTTCAAAGGGTAAAATTATAATTTTATATGGGATATATAATAGAAACATTCAATTTCTAGAAAATATAACTAGAAGAATAAATTAACAGACATAAATTGAAATTATTTGATTTTCGAGGGATAAAAATATATTTTTATTTAAAAAAGAAAGAATAAATTTTAGTCATTGCTATTGCATTTCACCATGCCCACACGGTCTAGTCTTGCTGGTAATGTACCAACACCATAAATGTTCTTAAGCGATTTATCAATGACCTTACTATCGTCGCACTGTGTCACCACATTGTGTCATCATACCCATGCGTGGTTATACGCATGCATCATCCGACAACCCACGATTGCCATGACACATGGCTATGCCCATGCTTCCGCTTGTGCAATTGTTGGTCTTCAGCGTCTAGTTGACACCGACAATGACTAGCAAATGCCTCAATTGCATTACTACGGTCGCCATATGTAACGATGTTGCAGCAATCATCATAAATACTACATGCAGCAGTGTTGCTACAATCACCTATGACCAAGGCAAGCTGGCCACTGTAAGGCTGCTGCATATAAGCAATTGTGCATGCGACCGCCGTTGGCTGTCACGCCCTATGTCACTTCCGATATGTACATAGTTGCTGCCCATGATTAGGCTAGAGACCATCGAAGATCGTGGCCCTCGATAATATTATCATTAATAACAAGCTTTCAATGATAGTTTATCAATCAAGAAACCTCGCATTGTTTATAACCAAGCAATAGAACAAAGTACTTAAAAAAATAAATCGATAACATAGATGATTCATTTAAGTATCATAAATCAAAATCGAATAATATCTTTTCGCAAGCAGAGAGTACTAATAAATAGATACAAATACAAAATATATCTAAAATATTTTTATGATTTAAATATTTAATTTTAAAATATAACTCTAATACCATATAAAAATCATAATTACTATATACGGAAGTGGGATTGATCGGAACCCACCATGGCCCAACCCACGGACCTACTTTGCTATGCGTCAACGTCTGAGATAGGATCCCCATGAGATCAATATATATGCCCAACACGTCAGAATACTGAGATGAGGAGGACATCGCATTGGCATCGGAGAATCCCTGAGTTTGACCTGTTGAGTTACCTTCTCAGGTCACCACTCGACAGCGTTGACCACAGGTGGTTTACCGATACAACAATTACCACAATCTATATTCACTCTCTTCGAATGACATGTAAATAATTCAAGCTCAAAGCCTGATCGACGAACCTTTTCCTACAACCCATTTTGACGAGTTTACATCAACTTGGTACCACGGTCAAACGCGTGACGTAGCCCCGAGCTTTGACCACTCGTGCCACGCGGATGTCGCTAGTTGAGCCGCCACGCTTAGATCAACAACGCAGTCGTTCTAACTCTATATAACACAGCTTCTTCCCGACGATGGTGTCACCAGCCGAGTAAAACCACACGGCAAATGAAGAACACGCCCGCTCAATTTCCACCCACATATCAGCATCCAGACGCCCGGTTGGCACCCCAGTCGCCGCCCCGCCACGCCGTGCGCAAGCCTGCGACGAAGCCATGGAGGAAGCCCGTGCTGCCGCCACCGAGGGTGTATCGCGCGGACGCCCGGAGCTTCCGCCAGTTGGTGCAGAGGCTCACCGGCGCACCGAGGCAGCAAACCAGTCGACCACCACACGAAGACGCCGGGCCTACGGCACGCGTGCTGCCGCCATCGGCTTTCGTTCCTGATGTCATAGAGTGCACAGCCGGCGGGGCCTTTCCCGACCTAGAGATCGCGGTGCCAGCACGTCAGAGTGCCATGGCCGACCCTGGATTACCAGAGTTCTTCTCGTCTTCGTCGTATTCGCCTTACATCGACTTGGAGTTCTTTCCATCTGTTGAGTCAGGAGACAGCAGCATCAATGGAGGACTGCAATGACATTGCTTTCGAGTTCGAGCATCATCGCATACTCGCTTCAGAAACTTGCTTCCTTTGAATGCAAAAGAATATGTTTCGATCGCAATAAGCAATCGTCAGTGCGCTGAAATTTTCTGTCAGATATAAAAATTTATTGACGAATAAGCATCGCTTCTAATCTGCTTCAGCATTCTTTCTTTGTGATACGTGTAATCAAGAGGTTTCTGCTGAAATGTTTGCAGATGTAAGCATAGACACCACAATCGAAGATCCATTACAGGGTTATGTTCTACCACAATCGCCGAGCAGATTACTTTATTGTACCAACAAACCATGATCAGCAGGAAGATGATGCAATTCTTCCAGACTTGTGTGCTCCTCTCCTGATCAGATTCAAAGGTTCCACAGCGTACATGGCATGGCAACCAATCATCTGATTAGCTGTTGAAGACCGGCATTGCTAGTGCCAGCGTAACTACTTGGTTGACCACAGTGCAGCTCTGATCCAAGGAATATTCAACCGCTGTCGTTTTCTTCCATCAACCACATTCAGACAATCAAATAGACGAGTTAAAGATGTGAAGACAAATTGTAGTCTGAACAGTAGATGTGATGCAATGGCATCGCGTAGCTGTGGGCACAGAAACCTCGGAATTCATCTGAACAGAGTCAATCATAATTAAGATTGGTTCGAAGTTGCCACATGAGGAGATCGCTACAAGGTTCCTGCAACATATCCTGTGGAAGAGTGGACTAAAACAGAGCATCTTATTCAGTAGCCACCGAATGCAAACAGCTAAAGTAGCGCTCATACATGTGCATGAACGAATAGTTCAGAGTTGTATTCGAACAATCTAATCACGATATTAAAGTGCACCCTACATCATATTCTGAAAAGGTTCAACCCAGAAGTCAAGGAACAAGGAGGACATCGAAGGAAGCTTTCACTTGTGATTTCCTCCTGTTACTGTTGCCCTTTCTCTGGTTGCAGTTCTCGGTCAGACTGGGGGAAATGTCTGAGCCAAAGATGCCATCGTACAAGCTTCGGTTCTATCATTGGTCCGTGTGGTTCTCTTTTGTTGGCCTACTTCCGCTGTAGCTCGTCAGCGGACCAAGCGAAGCTTCCTGTAGAGCGCCTGTTGGAGAGGACTCCAAATGGGGCGTTGAATCCCAGCTATTAGTCAAGAGATGTGATAATGAGCAGTTCCTAATAATGATTCACATTAGGAAAGCGATAGATAATAATCTAGTAAAAATTAATACGGGAGAAATTAGACTCTACAAATTATAATGAAAATAAATATGATGCTTTGCATCACAGAGAACCAAAAAATCTAGTAAAAATTACTAGTTTTTTTATTGTTCGAACAAAAAATCAACCAATTGACTTCGACATATCGAATATATTGTTATTACGAGGAAAATTGATGAATGAAAGCTGCGATACATCTCCGTTCTTTTAAGAACAATCACGTCAGGGCAAGGAGACATGCAGAGAGATAAGTTTGAACGAAGCCGGTGATCATCAAATACTTCTCCATGCATTTTATACTTCGACAATATGATTGACTACTTACTGCCGCTTGATGCAGGAATAATAATCCGCCTTGATGGGCCTGTATTGGAGCATATCCTTCGCATTCAAATATGTACCCCTTTTTTTTTTGGTACCACATCTAAAAGAATAATAACATCAATTATTTGTATATATATATATATATATATATATATATATATATATCAAATAAAACATACAGAAACAATGATAGGATGATTTACCTAGAAAATATTCATATTTTAAATATTTCTCAAAACGTATAACTCTGTTTTTTCCAAACAATATTATTAATTAGTTAAAATTCAAAATATTCTTAAAAATCTTTGTTCATTTTTTTTACCAACTATTACAGTGTTTTCATTTGGTTCATTTTAAATATTTTTCATTAACATTTATAGTATCTTGATTTATAAAATATAATAAATCATCATTTTATTAAAAGAAATGATCACATCTCACGAGGTTCAGATATATTATAAAGTAATAAATTATTCTATAAATAAATATAAAATAAATATATATCATCAACCATACATGCTGGTAGGGATTTATAAAAAGTTATAAAAATAATTTTTAATATTTGTGAAACATATATAAATGTTAATAATTTAATAGGAAATGATAATATATCAATTGATCATAAAATTTATACATAAAAAATAATGATAATTTTTATATAATAAATAAAATTATGCATCAGCTACATGCAATACATACATAATAATCAGATAACGAAAACGTACATCACATCCGATCACATCCGATGGTGTACCCTCCCAATAATAGATGGAAACACATACTTTACGGGATAGATGATCATGGATGTGATGTACGCCTTCGTTATTTGATAATCCATGATCATCAGTAGACTAGTGCATCCATGATCATCATTAGATTGGTTATCCATGTTGGAAGTGCAACATGTGAAAGGAGATATGGGCTCAGCACACTGAGAAGCCACCAATAAACATAGTATAGAGGATCATACACCAAGTATAATCTCCTATAATATTTGATCACACCAATTTCTTAGATACATGCGTGAATGAATGGATGATCATGTAAATAAACGATCAAATAACAAGGCATACATCACACCCGATGATGCACTGTGATGAGCTCGTAACTCATTTCATATGTTGCACTTCCAACATGGACCACTAATCTAGCCATATATAGACTATATGATAACAATTATATCAATATCATAAACTTAAAAAATATATAAATAATAATTATTTTTATATTATATATTCAAATAATTTTTTTTTAATTTATCACATCCTAAAGATATGAAACATCAATATCTTAATAGTCCTCAATCAACAAAAACCCTAATTGGAATAACTTAATTGACATAAGCCAAACTTAATTCAATTATGACCAAACGGAACTAACCTCAAATCCTTATAGAACCGGTTTGGAATCATCATAGACTAGTTTAATGTAGATTTGATTGATCTCGATTAGATTAAGTAGGTTTGAACTAGTCAAGTTGGTTTGGAATCACCGTAAACCAACTTTAATCGATCAAACATATCTAATTTAGTCAATTAACGAGTTCAAACTAATAAAGGGAGAAGAAATCAAACTATGTTATATAATACTAGACCAAATCAAACCGACCCACTTAAGTCTTGGATGGGTCACATGTGTCACATGTGCTTGTATCAAGTAATAGGTTGGACTGAGGTATAATAGGTTGGATAGAGGAGCGACAATGTGTCTAGAGCTAATCACATAGTTGGGCAGGCTCAACTTCATGGATTAGGCTAAGCCTCACTCACAAGTTGGGTTAAACCTGACCATTGAACAGGGCCATGCTTGGCAAGTGGGTTGGGTTATGCTTAGATACACGAATTGAGGTCATGTTTAACCATATAAACTGAGTCATACATAGCTACATAAGTTGGACCATACTTAGCCACATAGGTTTGGTTGTACCCTGTCACATGGGTTGGTTGCTACTTGGTCATATGAGTTGGATTGTACGTTGCCACATAGGTTGAGTCGTACATGATCATATGAGCTAAATCGTACCTAGTCACTACTAGTCATAAGTGCCTTGTAAGCTAATTACGTGAGTGATGACACGTGTGACACACTACACCATCTTTTTACTTATTTTTATTATTGATATTTTTTTTTCATTTTATGTTATATATTGTATATTATGATATCAATGAATCTATACAATGAAAATTAGATCGTGATGAGATCACGATAATGAGACTGATTCGCCTTTAAATATAGATCCTAAATAATCTCAGCCATAGATTACTCGAGAGGAACATTCAGATAATCAGACAGACTAGTGTGTCATATACCTGTATATATGATGTAGACGGTTGGTCTCATAGTTGCTCATGTGGGGACATTAGAGATACAATTCTAGTAGTCATTGGAGAATAAGTTCACTAATTGATCCGCTTACGAAATGCTAGATAGTTGATGATACCTTATTGTCTAACAGTAATTCTGTGGTCCTAGCTATGTATCTGGTCCTTAGACTTGAGACACCAAAGATATCCTATATAGTACTCCACTCTTTGATAATGGACTTATAGATTTAGAAGTTTTAGATCTAGCACAACTAGTCATTCAGAGTGATAGCCAACCTTACGAGGGTATTTGAGTGTCAATAAAAGATCATTCGCTCTTGGTATCATAAAAAAAATATCCTATATGTTCTTGATCAAGTAAATCCTTAGCCAAGGTCATTCAGATTGAGAGAGAATGAGTTCTCTAGGAGAATCCAATTAGAGCGAGACCCGAGTAAATTTCGTATGGGCTTGACAGCACCATGTTAAATATATGGTCTCTATGATATTAGATGGATAAGAGATTATAGATAGACAATAACTAAGGACAAATATGTTCAATGAATTGTATTCTCATATATCGTCTGAGAACTATGGTGTAGTGGCCTAGTACATCCGTAGTCGATGAGTTAAGTGAATTATTAAGAAGATAATAATTCACTAAGTTAGTATAACTCATAGCCAACTCGATATTACACTTAGAGGGTCACACACATATAGTAGGTGTTACGATAAGTAAAGCTTCGGATTTGAGATATCCATTGAAGCCCTTATCTTATTGGATATATAGTAAACTCCTGAATTATTAGATCTTTTGGGTGAGACCTAATAAGAGTAAATAGAGATTATTGGATTTAGATCCACTAATCCAAAAGGCTTGGGTGATTAGATAGAGATCCAGTATCCAATAGGGTAGGATTCATTATAGTTAAAAGATAGGACCTCTGTAAATACAGGGGCCAAAAGATGGCATAGGCTAGTCTTCTCTTGGTCGCCCCTCCTATTCTCCTCCCTCTCCTTTCTCCTTCAGTCGATAGCCCTAGTTTGGTGGATAGTAAGAAAGGTCGATCCCTTCTTGATCACAGTGTAGGCCTTGTGGTGTGTGTAGAGAGAAATATTGTACTACAATTTGAGGAGTATTGTCACCACATCTATCATGTGGATCATTGATATAGAGGTGGATCGTTGACCTCCTTCATTATCTTCTATACATTTATGATTTTTTAGGGATATACAATCTCCCTAGGTAACATATCTCGAATGATACACATAGTTTTTAGTTTTATGATTTTTTAGTGCACCAATCGTTGTATAATGATAATATATTTTTCTTGAAAAATCTGGATTTTTATTTTTTGTTCTTTGGTCGGCTGTGCATGTGATGTCCTGTCTAGATTTCCAAATAGCTACATGAGTTGGATTACGCTTGGCTACATGTATTAGGTCATACCTTACCATATAGGCTGGCTACAACCCGAGCACATGGGCTAGGTCATACCTAGTCTCATGGATTAAGCTGTACCTGGCCACATGGGCTGGATTGTACATAACCACATGGGTTAGGCCGACCAGGTGTGACAAATCAACCTGACTCGAGTAAACCCCAATTAGACTCATCTTTATCAACTTAGATTTTAATATTTTAAAATATTAAAGAATAACTCAAATCCATGAATTAAAGAATTTAAATTTATGATGTTAAAATTAAAACTAATTAAATTATAAAAATAATACATAATTCTTGAAACATAGATATATCTAATTAAATAAATTAGAACTTTCTGTTAATCCAAAAATAAGTTAATAGTTAAATTAATATTAAAATTCACTTGAGCTTAAGAGATAAATATAAATCAAATAATCATTCTAACAATAAATTAATTATCATTATTTATTAATAATAAAATTTTATAAAAAAATAAAATTAGAACATTATTATATATCATAAAATTTTAACAATCGCAATTTGGAGATTTCAAAACATAACAATCCCTTTATATAGAAAAAGATTAGATCTCCTCGTAAGTAATAATTTAATTTATTTATTTATTTATTTTATTTTCATAGATAAAATGAGAAATATAATATTTATTTTTATGATTTATATTACAAAAAATAGAATATAAACTATTTACTTCCTAAAAATCATATCACTCATTAAGAAATAAATCAATTAATAATTTAATTTATTAGTATAATTCCTAACTTGTTCACATGATTAAGAAAATTAAATTTAATCATTTTCTTAACTATAATACATAAACATTGAGGTAAATAATAAATTAATAAATTATTTATAATAATTAATTTATGTTAAGGGCAGAATTAATGGTGATTATATTATGTCTTTTTAATTATCATTGATCATAAATTATTATAATAATATTATTTTTTTAAATTTATAATTAATTTGATTGAGATTAGGAGTCTATTTAGATTATTAATAGTATTTTTGAGTAGATCATATAATGTTTTTATTATGATGACCAAAATATTATAATAGTTGAAAATATTATAAAAAGTAGAAAATTTTTGAATGACAGTTTAAGTATTTTTTAAAATTAATCAGAGACAATTTAAACATATTAAAATATATGAGTATTTTATAAGAAATACGATATGAAATGAATGCGGAGAATGTGAAAATGACATAATATTGGAGATTGGTAATGTATAATTAATTTCATGTGGAAGGGCACGTGAGAAAATCGTGAACGTGGGTCCCGCAGCGACCCGAACCGGAGTGCTCTCATCGTTTGGGCCTCTGCTCTCGTGCTTCCATGGCGTCCTTCGCCATCTCCCCTTTCATCCCTTCCTCGGCTCCTCGCCTGCTGCCGTCGAACTCTTTCCATTCCTTTTCCCTGCCTCTCCTCTCACATCGCCGCCTTCGCTCTCCGGCCCGAGCCTCCGAGAGGTTGTCGTCCTACCATAAGGTACTCGAATCTTCTCTATCTAAGCCATAAGAGGCTGCTCGAATCTTCTCCAAGAGGCCATAAATTAACTTTAGTAATCGTAAAATTGGAATTTTGGCCCACAGGAGAAGGTAGCGGTGGTCCTGGACCCTGGAGCCTGGGTTGGCGATATTGGCGGCGAAGAGAGTGGCGGGGAGGATGACGATTACAATGAGGAGGACGAGGAGGAACAAGACCAGAGTTTGGATCTCATCGTAGGTTTTCTTTATAGCGTTTTCAGAAAGATCTCTCGGTCGATGCGGAAGGCCGCTCGGTCGGTGCTACCGCCGTTCATTCCCTCGAAATTGGTACGTTCTTCACCTTTGATTCATTGATTTGTTTTCCTTTTTTATGTTGGGATGAAGCGAAGTTCGTGCTTTGATGATTACGAGGTGCTTTTGGCTGACCATTTGTGGTGGGATTTTGGAATAGGTGGGGTTCTCGGTCAATGGGGTTTTGATACTGGCCTTCCTGTGGATTCTTAAGGCATTTCTTGAGGTAATTCTATTTCTTTGCTTCCCTCTGTATGTTCTTGTACTTCTCGTGGCTCTTGTTCAAAGGGCGCCTTCTTACCCTGTTTTGAGGAGGCTGAATGATTCTCGGTCATGATTGATTATTTGGTGATTCTACTTATCAAATCAAGATAATGATTGCAATATTCTTAAATGTAGCTTGGTATATGAACAAGCTTATTGGAAGATGAATTTGCGTATTTAAGCTAAAATATATAATTGGTAGCAGATATTAGCTTTCGCGATTTAGTTATCCGTCCTTCTTTAGTTGCTGTGGTTGGATCACCTTCAGGAGGAAAGGATTCTTTGTTTTCTGTGCATCTCACTGGTGGGTTTAAACAAGAATTTCAATAATTTTGTTGCTGCCATTATTAGCACATCGGAGAGGGAGGACATAATTAGTATATGGAATTATGATTGCTTCAATCTTTCCTCAAGGAAACCCAATGGCAACTAGGAGAGTGTAAGAAAATCAATCTACTATTCCTGTATTACGAGCACAATGGTTAGTTTACAACCACTGAAAATTGTCATTCATACATTTGGTGTCGGTATTAGGAGAGTAAGAAGTCTCTCACAGACTTGTATCTTGCTCTTTTATGTTTCATCCAGGTGTTATTCTTGAATATGGAAATACTATATGATTATTCCTCTCAAAAGATAAACATTGATGGGAAATATCGGTTGTCCATTAATTAAGACAGGAAGTCCTTTAAACATAACACTTGACCAATCCATTTATACATGTTGAACACATCCAATGCATCTCTGGCTTCACATTCCCTCTGTTATATCTGAAAGCAAAGACGTTTCAAACATATAGTTCCTTTCGATTGTTTCTTGAACTTAAATCCAATTTTTAAACCCTTTGTGTTTCTAAAAGAGTCCTTAACCTGTGATCTATAAATAGAGCACTTATGCAAGTCATGTTCTATGCCCTCGTGGCACATATGATGTGTTCTTCTTTTGCTTCGTTTGAAGTATGTAAAGAAATTTTGTTTTTTCACCACCACTGCATTTGTACCGAGCACCTATTGTCTCTTTTAATAAATTCTTCAGAATCATTTTCTCCGTGTGGAAATTTTGCATTCGCTTGAGATAGGTGTCACCGCCTGCGCAAATCTCTAGTCGATAAATCATGGTATTGTAAGTTTCTTTTCTGGAATGAGCATGATGACATGTTTAGGATGTGGTTTGCCCGCTAACCTGCAAAAATGTTCCTTTTCTCTAGGTTGTAGACTGTACTATGGTATTCATTTCTTGGTTCTAGATTATCGGGTACTCGAGTTGATGCAAGCACTGATCTTCATTTTCTATCTGGTCTTTTGCTTCTGTTTACTCTGAATTTCTATTTAAAATCTTTTAGGAAAATTCCGATACAAATCTTGTGTACTCTGTCAATAATGGGCTTTTTAGGGTATTTGTTACAAGTTCAGTTAATATATTGCAGCCTATTTTTGCTTTTTCAAAATGATAAATTATTTCTATGCTTTTATACTAGAGAATAGATTGTTTCTAATAGTTCAGGGCATTTTACTGCTAGAAGAGGTAGAAGAAAAATTCTCTTCTTTTTGCAAGGTGTTGTACTTTGGTCTTTGTTCTCTTAAGAATAGTCCTCGTCTTATTCCGCTTGGGTTTGATATCCTTATACTTGGCTAGACCTTGATATCTTGGTCTCCCTGATATTAGGAGACAGACAGAACAGAGAACCGGAAGTTGGCTATAAGGGACTACTTGACGTTGTCATTTCATTCCCATTTTTCCTTAGCTAATGCAGGTGACTTAATGATGCTTATATTAGCTAGACCTACTTTACGATTAGTCAATATGGATCCAGGAAAGCGATTAGTTAGACCGGATTACAAACCCAATATGACATGCAGTGGATGTAAGAGCTCAAAAGTAAATGGAAGAAGAAAGGATGAGGGAGAGTGATAATATGTATAGAAACCAATCAAGTGGCCACCTCCGAATTGTGTTAATATTAGGCTTTTTAGGACATCTCTAGGTACATAGGATACTTATAATCTGGATACTGTTAAAACTCAGCCGATGCTCTCCGTATGTAGAAGAATCACAACACCGCCGTCATAAAACCTCCATCCAGATTGAGAACTTGACAGATGCATATTTACATAACATGCTTGGCTTATGTGAAGGAAAATATACAGACGGATATTCTCCGGCCCACCTCTTGCCTCAGAAGAAGGATTCTATTTATTCCTCTGCATCACGTCTAACGCAACCAAACAAGAACCTGTTCTATGCTTAGCTCGTGTACAAATTGTTTCATTTGGCTTTCTGTGTTTCGCTTAACCATCTTGATTCGATCTCTTGTCCAACCGCAGGTTGTCTGCACGCTAGGCAGCATGGTGTTCGTTAGCATGCTGCTTGTCCGGGGGATATGGTCCTTTGTGACTTACACGATGGAAAACCAATACAACTATGCAAGCAGGAATGACGAAGAGGGCAGCAGATGGAGTGGTGTCGGTGCTGCTTGATTCATGGTCCTCCTCATTTTATGAGGAAGCACTGAGACCTCAAGTCTGTACATATCTTGGTGTCATTTGGGGAGGACTAATTTCTATGATGCTTTTTAACTTGCCACACCAGAATTATAAACCAGATTCAAGCCCATTGACAATGTCAAAACTCGACTACCCAAGCCGGCCGGCATTCTTGTGTTGTTGTTGCACAAGTTCCATTCACAACAGGAATGTATAGTGTTACAGCAGCAGCAGCAACAGGATTCATCACTCCAAAGCTGCAGCAAAAGAGACAAGCCAACAGATGAAACCTGGAAGCACCGACGCCTCCCAGGCTCCACACGAAACTTGAAGGCTGCTGCTTTTCCAAGTTTCATATTGTGTTAATGTGCAAGCGTGGCTGCCACCAACCTTCCTCCCTCTTGCCTCGACTTCAAGGGGAGGAAGATGAGCCAGAGGCGGCTCCCACCTCACATGCATGCCCTCTCTGATGCGCGCACCGAGCAAACATGAGTTGGGAGCCGTATTTGCCGCAACTTTTTTGGCTGGCTGCTCCCCAAAGGATCAGTGAAGATTATTGGACAAAATGCATGGTCCTTCAAATCTTATTTTCTTTACATTTAATGAATTTTTGTATTCTTTCTTCATCTTCCTGATGGCTTTCTCTTCACAGAGGAAACCATACGAGACGGAAGTCTCGCTCGCCGTGGCTTCGCCCTGCTACCGTACTTCGTTCGACTCCGCCATCGTCTTTTTCCTCTCTACAGTATAATTAATGATCAGAGTTCGACGTGTGTGACATTGCAAGTAAGCTAAAAAACGAATTATTTCTTAGTCTAATAGAAAATGATTCAAATAAAATAATATATAGTTCACGTTGACGTTTCTACCCTACCACCAAGTCACATTGCAGTTCAAACAAAGCTGCCTCTCGCACCAGTTTGTACGACCAGAATGTCTTTTTCCACATGATCTGCCCCACTCTAATTTTGTAAACAGGTGAATAAGTCATCCGATTGGTGCGACCTTTTCTGCCATGAATTCACCTAATCCGATATATAACGAGTTGCAGTCACATCATGCACCCTTTTACGTGGACCAAATGTCATGTCACCTTCGCCAGGTAGCCATTTAGAAATGGGCAGCATCATCTGCACAATTCACTTTGTTCCAGGCGTCACTGCCCATGCCTTCTCAGGTTTTGACCGTGTTCTTTGACAAACGTTGCACAATTCAATTATTGCCCGAGTGATCTATAAAGGTGTCCAAAGCTTGGTTTATGATATATCTATGAAAAGCTCTTACTGTTAACTACTTAGTTTAGTGTCCTTTCCGTAGATATGACAAAAGCAAGAATCTGGAACTCGTATCTCGGGGTAGAGAAGAAGTTCGGAGAGTATACGAGAGTTTGTAGATTAGAATGACGCTTTATCGATCAAAGAGCCCACGACATGAGTTCCAACACTAATCATCTTCTCACGCTCTCTGCGGGCTTCAATTCTTGGTTTAGACCGACGGCCTCCACCGCTCCTTCGCAGCGACAACCATCAACATGATTTGACGTGGGACAAGAAGAGCCCTCTCACTTGCGTCCCTCTCTCTCTCTCGGCCGCTGGTTCGTAGCTACATCCATCAACATGATTTGACGTGGGACAAGAAGAGCCCTCTCCCCCTCCCCCGTCCCCCCACACCCCTTCTCTCTCTCTCTCCTTCTTGGTTTTCCCCACCATCCTGAGACCCAATTCCTTCCGCACCTCTCCGACTGTTTCAGTAAAGGTCTGTCGGAGAATCAACTGTAGGCCTCTCTCGCCTCAGGTTCGATCATTAGGCTTCCATCAAATCAAACTCTGGAAAGCTGAACTTTTCGGGTTAAAGATGGAGGAACTTTACCAAGTCGAAGACTACCAGAGAGAGTCTACGGGGCTCATCCAAACATCCTCTCCATCTTTAGCTGCGTCCGCTACGACAAGCAAAGTATTAACAGTAGCAGCAGTAGCTGCACCTCCTGCTTTTTTCCATGGAAAAGCACACTGTTGGGCGGATCCTCTTTCCTTCACCACCACCCACTACCATCCCCTGCACCCTGAAACCTCATCCTCCTCATCACCTCAAGATGCATTTCAAAGAAGAGCAGCTGCCTCTTCAAGTGACATAGATACCATCAAGGCTAGCATCATTTCACACCCTCAGTACTCCAGCCTTCTCTCTGCCTACGTCAATTGCCAAAAGGTAAATTAACCCTATCAGCTCCACTGAAACTACACCTGTATCTCGCCACGCAACCTGTGCTAGTAATAATCTCATGTGTTGGCAGATAGGAGCTCCACCAGCTGTGGCAGACCGGCTATCAGCAACCGCTGGAGAGCTCGAGGCAAGGCAGCGAGCGGCGTTGAGCAGCAGCCATCCCTTGACTGATCCTGATCTTGATCGATTCATGGTCATATATAAGATCCTTCGTCTATACGCGGGACATATTGATAGTTAAGCTTGTTTTCCTCCATTGATCGTTGTTTTGAGTTCTCTACCATCGGAATTATGATAGGAAGCTTACTGCCAAGTGCTTGTGAAGTACAAGGAAGAGCTAACGAGGCCAGTGGAGGAGGCCAAGGAGTTCCTCAGAAGGGCCGAATCCCAGCTCAACTCCATCACCGACGGTTCCCTTCATCTTCTTTCCTCTGGTAACTTATTCCCCAGGCTAGCAGTACTAGTTTGCTTTCATTACCATCGATATAGTCTGTTCTCTAGATTAAATTGTTCTACGGTAGTAGCCATACATACACATCTATAGCCAGCAATAGAATAACATAGGCAACAATGTGTAAGACGGATTCATATGGCCTTGTCACGAGGATACAGTAGTAGTAATCGCATAATCATCTTTGGAAATTAAGCTAGAAATTTTAGGACTGTTAGGTGCATATCTTAGGGTTCCTAAGACGACACTGCTTCCTGCCTGAACAATAAGCGTTGCATCATTATTGCTTTCAACTTTTCTTTGGAATTGGAGAATTGCATGAATGAAAAAGATCCACGAAAGCTTGACCAATTACTCATTACGAACACATGTGAAATGATAAACTCTGTTTCATCCATCAGTCAAACTTGTACATGGTTTGATGATAAATAAGAAGACACTGAAGTCATCAAAAATGAAGCTCACAGCATCCGACGCACTTCATGCCAATTTATTGCCATGTTTTACATCCATCCAACATCGCCAGCTTTTGCTACTAATTCCACTATAATTCCAAGGGTACCTTGTGTGTGAGGTGGCACCACAGCACACCTATGTGAAGCACATGGCCTCCATCTTTATTCTCTTGTTCGCATGAGTCATATATATATATATATATATATATATATATATATATACACACTCTTTCTGATGGCCAGAGATGTACGATCACCAAACATTTGTTAGTCTTGCAGACACGTAAAACAAATTCTTTGTAGAGAGAGAAAGAGCGAGTCATATGCTCGCTGGGACTATTTCTTTGGGAACATCTTGGTGCGCTCATCTATGCAGGTGAAGCATGTACGCTTTGTTAGTCGCCCGTGTGCTCCACGTACTGGCCGTGGGAGATGTTGCTTTCAACTCCTCCATGCATGGCCTTTCACCTTGAGAGATCGCGTGTGCCCATCAAGGGCACATTTTGGTTTGCTGAGATTTTGAAGAATTTAGGTCCGAGTCAAATTTATTAGAAATAAATATCTGTGAGACCAAAAAGATAACTAAGAATCATTGTTACCTATACTAAGCATGACTTTTAACCTCCTAATAAACTTCAAATTTTAGACTGAATAGATGTCAAATTTAACTGAAATATGATCGTTAGATATGTTTCTTATTATTTTTATCACTTATCTGATTGTTATGTGCACAATAATTTCCTGCAATCTCATATTTGGTGTCAATATATATATATATATATATATATATATATATATATATATATATATATATATATATATCTTTCACATAAAGAGATGAAAAAAACAAAAAACAAAAACTGTGATGTTTATCGCTTCCACGGATTCAGGATATGTTTCCCCAACACGATGGGATAGATTAGTAGAGCTCACATAAACATCCAGCTTATAAGTCGTACAGCTTTCTCTTGTGATGCAGATGAGAACAGCGGAGGTTGTTCCTCGGCAGAGGATCAAGAAGCAGGTGGAAGCAAGACTCGACTTCCTAAGATCGACCAGTGCGGCGAGGAAGTAGAGTTAAAGAACTTCCTCCTGAAGAGGTATAGTGGGCACATGAGCAGCCTCAGGCAAGAGCTGTCCAAAAAGAAGAAGAAGAAAGGAAAGCTCCCCAAAGAAGCCATCGAGAAGCTACTCAGCTGGTGGGAGCTGCACTACAAATGGCCATACCCATCAGTACGTCTTACCGACTCGCAACCCTTCTCGCAACGGCCATAACTCAAAAAGTCTCAAACCCTAATGCCTGTGCCCGAAACATGCGCAGGAATCGGAGAAGAGAGCGTTGGCAGAATCGACAGGACTTGACCAGAAGCAGATCAGTAACTGGTTCATAAACCAGAGAAAGCGACACTGGAAGCCAGCCAAAGACGAGCAGTTCATCATGACGGATGGCTACGATCCATCGAATGCTGCTGTTCTTCATGCGGATGGAGGCTTCATGAGTGACGCCCGATGTCACGCAGGACAATGATGGACCCTGACAGTCTTGGAACTGCTTGATTCGTGGAAAACCATACGCAGGCCGATATGGGTTAATGGTTCTTCGGCCTGATGATGAAGGTTTAACTGGGCTGGATTTGATTCAAAGTATCATCTTGGGCTCTATCATTTGACGAAAGCACAGCTATCTGTAATCATCAGTCCAGTGTTTGGAAAGGAACCGATAAAAGAAGTGCTTTAAATACGAAGAATACCAAAGAACTATTACAACGACGACATTTTACTACCCATGGTGGCAGATCATTGCTTCCCTAAGAATAGTTTGACTGTCCTTATATGTCCCCAGGAGACGGTCAACGACAACCATCAAAGATCGTTGAAGTAAATGTTTGGTGGTGATCTGTTGAATTTTAGGAGATCGACGCGGAGTCAGAAATTTCAGCAGACATCGGCAACGACAACCATCATAAATTGTTGAAGCTTTAGGTTGGTGGTGGTGGCGATGGGTTGAATAGTAGGAGATCCAGACGAAGAAAGAGAGCTGGTATCTGCAGATATGGCAGAATAAAAACGCTTCAGGTTGGTGGTGGTGGCGATGGCAGAATAAATAAGCTTCAGTGAATGAATCCAAATTGCTACACGGCAAGAGAAGCTCGACGACTGGCCGAAGCAGTGAAGTCATGCAGCTTCCGTTTCCCTCTTGCTGGCGAGAAATCTACTCATACCGCGCGGTAGGAGTACGAAGGCTTCTTTTCCTTTGTGTACGTGCACAGGTTTCCTGCAGGCCAACTATAGGTGTTGACGATGGTTATATATGCATCGAAAGGCTAATTAAGAATCAGGGCTTGTTATCAGACATAGATGAAGAAGCATATCATCAATCTGACAGGTAGAGAGTTTGGTAAGACGGGCATAGACAAGTATGTAAGCTCTACGCATTAGAGATGTCATCGGTTGTTTACCTAAACAATAAAGCATCCATTGGAGCAGAAGGAGCTGAAAGGTTGAGTACAAATAGTGCTTGGTCAATTCTCCACCAAGTTTTCTGAATCAGATCCATGATGTTATAAGTTTAAAGATCGGTAATATAATTCTCACAGGTATGTTTGATGTTTAAGAGTCTCATGGCTGGGTAGCTATTGGAAATAGCACAACAAGTGTGTGTATATGTCAAGGACATCTGAGTTTGCCACGGAGCAAATGGAGAAATGTTTGCTTCCATGGCTTGCTGAATCAAAAACAAGGACAACATGGCTATTGCTTGGACTAAAACTAAAACCCAATCAAGAGCCTCACCGATCACTACACAACTTCCTCTTTACCGGTCTCTACTTTGTGCTGGATCTTCCGTGAACTGGTGCGATCGCGACGCCCATCTCTTTCTTCCACTGAAGCAATACCATGCAGGTTGGAGTCCCTGGGTTCTCGTGGAAGTACCCGCTTGTTCCCACCTTGGATGGTGCTCCCCTCCGGTTCCTCTGTTTGGGCAGTTCGATGTGGCTCGCTGTCGACGATCACTGCATTCTCTGTCTCGGACTTCTTTTTCCATGGAAGTTGATCTTGAAGTGGATGCGAATTGGTTGGATGCCGTAGAGCCATAACATCCATCGTGGTTTGGTTTTTCGGAGTCTCTGCAGTATGATTCTTCCGGACATCGGTTTGTTTCTTCGACGAATATGTTGATCCCAACTCCAATTCTGTTCGATCATCGGATCCATTTGCTGAATGCGTCTGCGGTTTTGTCTCATTGAATATGCGATCTGCAGTTTCTAATTCGGTTTGGTCATCCACGCCATCATCAGCTTCACCGGTTGTGCTTGTGGTCACCTTAACGTCAGGCACAGTCGAGTTGTCCTCACGAGCCACACTCGAATGAGTTCCTTTGGATGAATCAAACAGTCCAATTCCAGATTCAGGTTCTCTAACCGGAACAAAATGATCAACAGCGCTAGAAGCATCATCAGCTGTGAAGCTTCTTTCCCGTGCCTCCTGAGTTAGTTCTTCGTGTTCTACGTGTTGACTGTCACTGTGGATTACCTCACTGGCCGCGTCATCGGCTTTAAAGCTTTTTTCTCGAGCCTCATGAGACTGCTCTTCGTGTTCTTGATCCTCTAACGCACCCGTTTTCTTTTCATCTTTGTCTACTCCGTGAGCGGTATGCTCCTTGTGCTCAGCCTCCTCAGCTGGATGCTCATCATGCTTGACATCTCGGTCCAAGGCCTCTTTCGCTCTGGTATCAGGCACAGAATCCGCCTCGACTGTGCGTGGGAGGAGGTCCTTCCTGCCAAAGCTAGCGATCTCAGACCGCGCCTCGTCAGCTCCGAACCTTTCCTCGTAGGCCTTCCTCCGATCATGGGAGTGCTTCATCTGGTAAAGCAACCAGACACAAACAGCAACCAACATGCTTATCTGGAGAGCATTCTTCGCCTTGAATCCCCCTTTTGCTCTGTGGTTCCTACTGGATACCTGCCTCAGCATGTTGGCTTTCCTATGTAACCAAGCACTCGTCTTCTCCACCGGTCCTAATAGTATTTCTCTTCTCCTATTTAGCAACTCTGTTCCTCTGCAAGACAAAGACACCTAAAACCAGTGTCTGATTTTAATGCATGGTTATTTGGTATTTTTCCAAGATAACAAACAATAATATCGCCCCAAGTTCACAGCATCCAGAGAGAATAAAGCTACGAAGTTGATGATTTGTGATGTCTTGTTAGCCCAAAAGCTGATGATCATACAAGTTATGCGACAGGAGAGGGAAGGGGAAACAACATGCAACTATTGTATAAGATGAAGAGGAAACAATCCACATATATCAAAATCCAAGCTCCACCAAAGACGAACAGATGAAAAAGTAAAAGCAGGCGCACAAAAAGAACAAGAGATTAAAAGAAAGAAAAGTTTAGCCATCAATCAAATGGAGAAACATAAGAACGGCATACCTAAAAGAGTTCTTGCTGTTTCCTCAGTGCTGGCTCATGGAGGAGGGAAAAGGAGAGAGAGAGAGAGAGAGAGAGGGAGAACAGTACAGAGGTGATTTTAATGAGGCCTTCCGTGGTCAAAGTCTGGAAGCTACATCCATGAAAGCAACCACGGTGCAGTAACAATCTTCACCTAAGAACTTGGTGAGAGATGTGAGATCAGACGTGTGTGACAGGAAGGGACTCTTGAGCAAAATTTTCCATTGGTCCTGCATTTATGTATCAGCCAATACTATCAGATGTTCCTTGTTGGACGGCATCACGGTCCATTATTGCTGACTAAAAGCGACCCGAATTCATCTTCTGCAATTGTTCTCTTAATGATTTTTTCTTTTCTTTTCTTTTCTTTTGTCAATGTACTCAAATCTCCTTCCACTTTGTACTGTGTCACAGTATTTGTCTTGTATTGATAAAAATATTATGATTGGATCTATTTGGATTGGGAAAGTAACGGGAAAAAAAGGGAAGAAATTTTAAAAATGAGGATTCTTACTGAAACAACTCAAATATATATATATATATATATATATATATATATATATATATATATTACAAGAATTTACTATATATATATATATATATATATATATTATCGCGAAATTGGTCACGGTCAACCCACGTGGTAGTTATGGGATTAGGCACCACCAGCAGATGCTGCATTTACTATTTATGAAGAAAGGCAAATAACTATACAGTAAACAAAAGTCGCAATGTGCCAATTACATAAACTCAACTATATGATTTTTTTCATGTTTAATTTTCTGATGTTGAGTTAATATCACTTATCATAGCTAAGTGGTCAGAAATCCTTTTGTTTGTTCTAATGATATTTTTCATAAGTCACTTTCTAGCTCTTCTCGTGGCATTAATAATATCAACTGGCTTATCTTATTTGATCATTACATGGATTATTCATGAGCAACGTGTTTTTTTTGTTAAAAAAGAAAAACTAAAGAATTTTATTGACAAAAGGGAACGATAAAATCTAAATTCAAAAAATAAATTCTTATAAAAGCTAAAAAATTTATTGGTCCCGACGTGATTGACCACCCAATTGATAACACGATGAATCTTCAACATAAAAAGGAAAATTAGAAGGCCCCTCATTAATTAGGGCAGAAGTGTTGATACTTGGAGTTGTATGCTGATAATTTCAATGGGGATTGACATCCGCTCATTGAGTTGTCGAGAAATAGTCTTCACGCAGATTGACATAATAATAATAATATTATTATTATTTCATTTTGACTTGTGATAGATGTTAGGCTGACTTCATCATCAGTGATGATAATTGTGTAGCACGATTTAGCAAGTGATAATTCACGCTCGAATAAATTAAAATTTAATAATTGGAATAAAATTACAATCCTAATTAACTTGATGGATTAGGAATTAAAGATCGGTGATGTGAGAATTATGAAAAAGATTATGAGATCTATAACATATAAAGATTAATCCTAATCCTATCTGATTAATCTTTTAAACTCTGTCCTGCTGTAAGTGCTTGCAAGCTCACTTTACTCTTCATGGATCGATTGGTGCGTGTGGGCCTCTGTCTCCCCTTCCACAGCATTCAAATCCGGTAAAACCTATGGAACCAAGCGAAGACAAGGTTGACGCTCAACCTGTCGAGAAGCGCATCAAGTTTCTTTCCCAAAGCGTCTGCGATGGGCTTCGAGCTTGTTCTCTCTGTTGTTGGGCCTTGTCCGCCATTTTTAATCGTGCCATTGCTTCTGCGCCGATCTCTGGTTGTTCAATCGGCGCGACGAAAAGAAACCCGTGAGAATTCTTTTTATGAACAGGCGTTGTGTGTGATAGCATATGAGATTTTTGTAATAGTACTATGAAATCTCTTACTTCGTTGATGAACTTTTTTTTTTCTTATAAATAGTGAGAGAATATGTCAATGCGAGACAGCTTCTTCAATAATTCTTCATTCTTCTATCTCTTTTAATATGATATCAGATCCGAAGCCACAGTAATATGAGGGCTCTATCTCGTCTCAAAACCACGGTGACCAAGTATTCCACCACTGTCAGTGCGTCATTCTTTAGGGAGAACCTCGGCAACAGCAGTACACTCGGGGAGGGCGAATTCGAGAAGCTCATCCCGACGTACACCTACGTTGTTGCCTACGTACACCTATGCCGCTGCTTCTTCTCCTCCGACTGTAAAGGGTGGGTAACGCTAATGTGTCGTTGCGCCGCTACTTCTTATCCTCTGGTTGTAAAGGGCAGCATCGCTGTGCCACTGCGTCGCTGCTTCTCCTCTTCCGGCACCGCTGCTTCTCCTCATCTGGATGGAAAGGGCAGCGCTGTTGTGCTGTTGCGCCATTGCTTCTCCCCTTCCAGTCTCACTAGAGACCGACGGGACTCCTCCACCATGTAGCAGCTTCCTCTGCTGCATAATCCCAAGGAAGCTGCAACTGCATCCTCTTCCGTGGTCAACCAAGTCGTCGCCTCCTCCGTCGAGAAGGGCATCAATCATTTAAAGAGTCGTGATCAAGTACAAGATTCGCCTCCTTCTCCGATCTCTTTCTCGTCTCGCTGGCTTTGATCTCCCCTTTTCAGCATGCCTCCACAGGATCCTTGTGATGAGGGTAATAATAATGATGGGACACGAACTAATGTCACCTGCTCTCGGGTGACGTCTCCTAGGTCATGCAGACCGAGAAGTTGCGGGGGTCGCTTGCCTCGATCTGACCTGACAGCGCCTAGCCGAAGCAGACCAAAACACCGACCGAGGCACATCACCATCCTGTAGGAGCCCGGTTCTTCACGCAACGCCATTATCGATGTCAGACGTTATCCAAGGTACGACCCTACTCCCTACAAGCGGGCATATCAAGAAACGGTGACTATCCCTATAAAAACCCTCGTGTTCGGAACGAAGAGAGAGGGAGATCAAAATAAGAAAAACCCCCTGAGATTATCGACTGACTTGATCGTCGAAGGGGTCGGGTCAGGCTCTCTCGACCCGACCTGTGTGTAGGTACAAAGACGGAGTGCTTCCCACCGAACGCCCAAGCAAGGGATCCCCTCTCGGAGAAAATAGTGACCCCGTTGCGATCGGACCACCGCAGTCGGCTACCTCAGCAGTCTTAAGGGTCATTCAAGAAGATCTCCAATTATTCGGACCCGAACCCAGCCGTATTGGCCCCAAGGCCACATCATAAAGATGTTAACACTAACACTTGGCACTCACCCTGCGAAGCTCGCTACGCACCCTCGTGGGATACCGCTGCAGTCTTCTTTCCCCACCCACGATGCTCTCCCCCGACTTCTCCGCTCGCCGCTTAGTGCCTCTCAAATTGCGACGGAAGCATCGTAGATCTACCTGAGATTTGCCTCTCAAACTGCAGCCTCTACAATCTCAGGGGTGCTGCGACATCTCCGTGGCCGTTTCCCGGCCCGCAACAACTGCCGGTAGGTTCCTCTGTTGTGGTCGCTTCCAGGCTCCCCGCAGTAACTTCTTTGCCGCAATAGCTTCAATAGTGATCTGCAGCAGCTACGATCTATAGTAGCTGCAGCAGCTTCAGTAGCTGCAACAGCCACAGCAATGATCTACCGCGGCAGCGAGCTACAGCAGTTGTAGTAGCCTCTTCCCTCCCTCATTCTCTAACTTCTATGACATGATCGTCTGAGAAGAATCAAGTTCAATGTGCCTTGTTGCAACTATTTGCAGGCCAAAAAAAAAAAAAAGGATGTCTTTGTTCTCTTCTTATGATATTCTAGTTCCTATCTCTACACGGACTCACACTTCTTCTCCTACAGGGCTTATCTCCATCAATGTTGCCACACTAATCCCTTTCAAGTTATCAAAGGGTGGCAACTATGCATCATGGCGGGGTTAATTTTCTAATCTCTTATTTGGATACAACTTGTTATGCTACATTGATGGCTCCTTCAGTTGTCCGCCAGCCATGCTCAACATCCCTGGAGAACTTAGTCCAGTACCTAATCCAACTCAAAAACTATGGTTGCGTTAAGATCGTCTCCTCCTCCAAGCTATTCAAGCTTCAGTTGTTGGATCCGTCGCTCCTTTAATATCTTCATGTGTGACTGCTGTCGATGCATGATCTAAACTATAAACAACCTTGGCGAATCATTCGTGTACTCGCAAGCTCAGTCTTCTATCCAAGCTGATGGTGACAAAATAAGAGGGAAGTACTATCACTGATTATCTATAAAATATCAAGGTTATCATCAATGACTTGGCTTTGATAGGTCATTCCCTATGTGACGAAGAGATCATTATCCATACCCTAAATGGTCTCGGCGACGACTACAAGGAATTGACTTCCCTATATGATGAAGAGATCATCATCCATACCCTAAATGGTCTCGGCGACGACTATAAGGAATTGGCTATTGCAATTCGGGCACGCAACTCGTCAGTCTCCTTTGAAGAACTCTATGACAAGCCGACTTACTATAAGACATATTTGAAGTATGCAGACAAACTGCCCGGACTGACTATCATAGCTCAAGTCAGTCACAAGTCTAAACGGAAGAGCACTCGGTACCCTCCGAACATCACCAAAGGTTTGGCCAATGCACATCTTAATCCTATGGGTCCCATACAACACCCCTCTTATCCTCATAATCATAACTTCTCGTAAAGTGGCAACTCCAATAAACATCCGTCTTGGCATCCTGCCCTACCAAATTATCAAAGATGGGTCGTCTGCCAATTGTGTGATAAAATCGAACACTCCGCTAAAGTTTGCCGGTCTCGTCCCCGCCTCCCTACTCCGTCACACTGGCCTCAGGCAAATCTTCTAACTACTCTGACGATTAGCCAGTCCAACTGGTTTGTCGACTCTAGCGCCTCCCATCACATCACCACTAGTCTTCAGAAATTGTCTCTTCACAACCCCTATGACGCGATGAAGATACCATCATCGGTGACGGTAAAAGACTTCTTATAACTCATATTGGTTCCATAACGCTTAATTATGATTCTACTATATTTACCCTTGATGTTTTATGCACCCCTTATATTAAACGCAACCTCATTTCTGTTTCTCAATTTTGCAAACATAACAATACTTCAATTGAATTTTTTCCTAATTTATTTCTTATTAAGGACTTAAGCACAGGGGCATCCTTGATTTAGGGCCCGAATAGAGGCAATATTTATGAATGACCGTCAGCTTCACAAATAACCTAGCCCACTATTCATTCTTCTATTGCGGCTCTAGTTGATGTGCGGTATCGTCGTCTTGGTCATCCCTCGTCCCTTATTCAACAGAAATTAGTTTCTTGTTACTCTCTTCCTAATTGTAAATCTAATAGTTCTATAATGCATTGTGATGCATGTATTAGTAATAAAAGTTATCAACAGCTTTTTGGCTCATTTTTCATTTTCTCCTCTAAACTATTTGAAATTATTTATACCGATGTTTGGGGTCCTGCTCCAATTCTATCTTTTGATAAATTCAGATTTTATGTCATTTTTGTAGATCATTTCACTAAGTACATATGGCTATATTCTCTTCACCATAAATCTAACGTCCCCACTATCTTTCCCACCTTTTGAAAGTTGGTCGAAAACTACTTTCAGTCTATAATCAAAACGATATACTTTGATGGTGGCGGTGAATATCAAGCCCTGGCATCCTATCTCTCAGCTTATGGAATCTAACACCTCAAGTCTCCCCCGCATACTCCTCAACTAGTTGGCTTCGCCAAATGTAAACATTGGCTTATAATAGAAACTAGGCTCACACTTCTACATTAGGCTTTTATACCTTCAACCTTTTGGATAGCAGCCTTTCAAACTGTCGTCTACCTTATTAATAGAATGCCTACACTAGTACTACAATACCAGTCCCCCTTTGACACACTATTTCACAAACCCTCAAACCTTTGTAAACTCAGAGTGTTTAATTGTCTATGTTATCCTTGATTACGTCCCTATGCCTCTCATAAGTTAACATTAAGATCTACTCATTGTGCTTTTATTGGTTATTCACTTGAACATAATTCTTTTCACTGCTATAATCTCCACACTCACAAAGTTTTTATATCACGTCATGTTATTTTTGTTGAGTCTAACTTTCATTTCCAAAACCATCACTATCCTACCATGTGGACCACTTTACTATCCAATTCTCATTGGAGTATACCACCGGTCTAACCGAACGAGCCTCCCTTGACATTGTCCAATTCTTCCCCTTATGATCTACACTATACTACTCCAGTTCAGCAATTGCCCATTTCTTTCATTCCTACTTCATTCCTTTCTTCTCTAATTGATGGGGTAATAAGTTCCGAAACACAACCATTATCTTTACCACCTTCTCGACCAAGTGCCCCTATCATGTCTCCACTTGACCCGGCTTGTGCCACTGACCCTCAACTGCTTATTCCATCAACACAGCCTCCTGATCCTGTAGTTTCCAACTATTCTATAACCACACGCTCTAAGAGTGGTATTTTCAAACCACGTCAAGTCCTTAACCTATATGCTATCATGGATTTATCATCCACTACCGTTGAACCCACCACCTTCACTCATGTCATGCCCCCCTGAATTATCACATTCAGGAGGTGTGACCTTGTCTAAAATCAATAATATTATAATTTATTATCAATTCAATCCAGGATGCAATCTAACAATTTGAGGATACTAAGAATCATTCAAAATCGATATTCACAATTCATAAACCTGTACGTTACATAAATCATAAACCACTTCACTCAAAGATTCACAAAATCTAAAGGCAACTCAACTAAACATCAACCACAATACAAATCCATAATCATAGAAATATATACAATCACAAAAAAGATAATTATTTACCATGAGTTCTTATCCTTATACAACTTAAACTTATCATTCCATACACATGAGCGATCCTTTAAACTTTTACAACACATAAGTATTAACAGATCCTTAACATTACATCAGAAGTAAAGTATACTATACAACAAAAACCTATCATCCAACAAAGATTAGCTCAAAAATCTTCTAGCCTGTCACTGCTTTAACCCAATTCTAGCTTTTCAGTGCGTGACAAGCTACCCTGAAAAATTTATATGGCAACGGGGTGAGCATAAAAAGCTCAACAAGCGTCTAACATATCCATGGCGATAGTAGAAGTTCAAGCATGCTTAGTATCAAGATACAAAAGTAGAAATACAAGTGTTCATTTGAAATAATCTCATTTGATATAAAATCACAAAGGTTTACCTCATTCAAAAACAAGCATTAGACATAACAATAGGAGAAGGGAAATTGGAGCATTTCATTGGCAAAAGAAGTATTTAGGCATGTATCAAATGACACATGAAGCATTTAAGCGCATATCAAAGGCGTAAGAGTGTTTGGGGGCATGATAATGACAAACAAAACACTTCAAAGTATAACAAGTAACTGAATAATAAACACAAGCTTGTATGACATTTTTGATGTAGCATGCATTCCATTTTTATCCAAAGCATAATATGAACTCATAAACAAAGCTTTTGATATCATATCAATAAACATAGAGGGCGTTGTAGGACCACATACATAATGTGATTCATCCATTTCTGGATGACCACCAAGCATAAGTCTCCCACGTTTGGGAGCTCCATCCACCCACGTCTGAGTGAAGTCAATAGGGCCGACAGAGCAATCGCGGGCTCTAAGCATAACTCCCTTTACCATTTCTGGTAAAGGTTCACAATATCCCACAAGACACCAAAGTACAAAAGGGTAGTATGAATAATAACATTGACACATATCAGAAACACATGCGGAACAACGAAGATATGCATGTGCCTTTATCAAACAAGGTAATGCAAACAAAGTATTATATAATAAATTTCAGATATATAACAATTTCAGGATGAACCATACAAGAATTTCAAAGGACAAGTATAATGCTCAATTGAAGAAGAATTTAGCAGAAATCAAATTTCCATTAGGATGAAAATTGAATAGGCAAAACCCAACAAAGTTTTCAATTCTGATAGAATTTGAATGGTATATTTCCTAAATTGTTTGAGTGATCAAGCATACTCCAAATCACTAAAAATAGATGTCATTAGAAAGTTGTATCAATCTATTTTCGGATGAACTCAGATTTATAATTTTTTGAGTTCTTAACAGGAAGTTATAACAAATAGAGTAAAGGAAGGTCAGAATTGATCATCCCTATTTTGTAGACTTGATATAATCAATTTAAACAGATTTTTAAGAAGGCAAACGTACTTCAAAATTTCTAAATTATATATCAAAAGAAAGATATGTGAATCTAGTTTCCAAAGAACTAAGTTTTGCATAATTTTAAATTTTCTCTAGAGAGTTATGAGCAATTTAGTAACAGAAGGTCAGAATTGATCATCTCTGGTTTGCAGAATTAATAGAGTCAATTTAAATAGATTTTTTGGAAGGCAAACGTACTTCAAAATTACTAAATTAAATGTCAAAAGAAAGATATTTGAATTGAGTTTCAAAAGAACTAAGTTTTGCATAATTCATAATTTTCACTAGAGAGTTATGAACAATTTAGTAACAGAAGGTCAGAATTAATCATCTCTATTTTACCAAATACATGAGGTCTTTTCATTTAATTATTTAGATAGGTAAATTTACTCTAAATCTTTCAATTTTTATGTCAAATGAAAGCTCTATAAGTCTTATTTCATATGAAAGAGGTTTTTCCTCAATCTGAAATTCGAGCAAAAAGTTATGTTCAAACGAGTACTGAAAGGTCAAAATCTGAAAAATTTCAGATTCAACATTTGATGTATAAACGACATAGATATCTTACATGCAGCCACAATCTCTCAATTTTCTCAAAATCAAGGTGAAAATAAGGATCAAAATTTATCTCTAGGATGGGTTAGAACACTTGTCTTAGATGAGTTTGATTCCTAAATATAGGGAGTTGATGCAAAACCTCAAACAAAGTTTCCTCTTCTTCTTCTTCTTCTTCTTCTCCTCCTCAAACTAACGTTGGCTGCAAAGTTTCTTTTTAATGGTGCCTTAAATTACTTAGGTTTGGCTCATACTAAAATAGTGAGGTGGCAAGCATGCATAGGGGTTTAGGTGTCAACTTTAGAATAAATGCAAGTGACTCATCCTTGTTAATACACATGTCCTCCATTTTATTTTATTTTATTTTATTTTTATTTACTCAATTCTGAATATTTTATAAATCATATCAAATTTTTATTATTTACTCTTAGGTCCTTAGCCATAAATTTTAATATAATATTATTTAATAAAAAAATATTTAAATAATCCTCATATTTACAAACAAGCATTTACTAATTTTTTTTTAAATGGGGGATGTTACAACTCAAGCCCAAAAATCTCTGCATTGGCGTACCACTATGTGTGAGGAATATAATGCCCTCTTTTGTAACTCAACGTTAGATCTAATACCGTTTCATCACTTACAAAACATCATTAGGTGTAAGTGGGTCTTTCGAATTAAGCAGAACTCAGATGGCTCAGTTGCCTGATATAAGGCACGCTTCATCGCCAAAGGGTTTTTCAACGACCTGGAGTTGATTTCACTGAGACGTTTAGTCTCGTTGTTAAGCTCACTATAATCCGACGTATCTTGAGTCTGATCATGACTAAAGGCTGACAATTACAACAATCGAATGTTAATAATACCTTTTTATTGGGGTCTCTAACCAAAGATGTTTTTATGCAACAACCTCCTGGTTTCACTCATTCTCAGTATCCAAAGCATGCTTACAAACTTCGGAAAGCCATTTATGAACTTCGTCAGGTTCCAAGAGCTTGGTACACTAAACTTAGCTCCTTTTTTACTTCCGTTGGCTTTCTCAACTCCAAATCTGACACCTCATTATTTCTACGACACCACCATGGAGACACAATATATATTCTAGTATATGTGGATGATATTATTATTATAAAAAATAATCCCATCAAAATCCAAGTGTTCATCAAACAATTGGCAGATCAATTCTTGCTTAAAGATCTAGGACCCTTGAACTACTTTCTGAGCATCGAAGCTACATTCACATCTTCAAGTATCTTTTTATCATAATGAAAGTACATTCAAGATTTGTTATTAAAGACAAACATGTAGGATGTAAATACGGTTACAACCCCCCCTATACTAGTGGTTCTATTAAATTATCTGATGGAAGTCCTGCTATGGAACCCACTCAATACCGCTAAGTTATTGGTTCTTTACAGTACTTAGCTCTCACTTGTCTAGATATCTCCTTTGCAGTCAATAAATTATCACAGTTTATGCAAAGGCCGTCTATTATGCACTGGTCTACGGTCAAATGAATTCTGCGATATATTAAAGGAACCCTCAATCATTGTATCTTTCTTCGTAAACACTCTCCACTTCATTTTTATGCCTTTGCTGATGCTGATTGGGTATGCAACTTTGATGATAGAACATCCACATTGGGGTATATTGTCTTCCTTGGCGCTAATCCAATTAGTTGGAGTTCTAAGAAGTAAAAGACAATCGCACGGTCTACAACTGAAGCTGAATACCGTGCCATTGCCACTACCACTGTAGAACTCAATTGGATCATAAATATGCTCCAGGAACTCAACATTAATTCCACTCCTATAATATATTGTGATAATACCGGAGCTACCTATCTATACGCTAATCCGGTGTTCCACTCTTGCACGAAACATATTGCTATCGACTTCCACTTTGTGTACAATCAAGTTGTCCGCCGTCAACTTCATGTTTCTCATGTCTATACAGCTGATCAATTAGCCGACTCACTTACAAAGCCTCTCGCTCGTAAACTTTTTGCATTGCATCGATCCAAGATTGGTCTCTTTGATAGGAGCATAATCTTATGGGGGCATGATAGTAGATGAGATTTTCCTAACTGTATGAGGAAATCTCTCTACTTTGTTGAGGGAAATCCTCCCTCTCAACCTGTATAAATAGGGAGAGAATATGTCAATGCTAGACAGCTTCTTCAATAATTCTTCCTTCTTCTATCTCTTTTAATAATGTGATGGTACGAAGAATCGATGCTCATGTAGAATGCAACCAATCTTTTATAAGCTATTCGTTGACTTTATTTTTTTTCTTAATTTGGTAGCGTTATCATATCTCGAAACACATACAGGTTTCTCTAGAGGAAGAGATTAACACTATTGGGGATGGATGAGCAAGGAAATGATAAAAACAGAATACTATGATATAATTAAAAAGAATCCTTTCGATCAAGAAAATCGATATAGTATTTAAACAAGAGGAAAGACATAAAACATTTACAAAATATTCCTAAGTGCACACTCCTTATCTTGTTTCAAGAACTATGGTCCTATTTATAGGACTTAGTAGTAACTACCTCACTCCACCAAGCCACCATGATTTAGTTAGGTGTAGGAACTATCCTATAACTTCTAGATCATGGGCCACTTCTTAACACATACCTATAACTACCCAGAACATGGTAACTACCTAGATAACTACTATGAATCAATTCTCAACACTCCCCCTTGATTCATATTTACATATATCGATTTATAACATGAAATAAAAATACTTTTAAATTGGAAGCGACTTGGTGAGGATATCCGTAACTTGTTTATTTATTCCATAATATTTTATTACTATGGCTCACTTGCTATAAGATCCTGGATAAAATGATAGCATATCTATATATACTTCATTCTTCCATAAAATGTTGGATTCTTCATTATTGCAATTATGGCTTTGTTGTTATAAAATATTTCTGTTGCTTCTTTTTATTCTTGATGAAGATCTTCAAGAAGTCTTATAAACCATATTGCTTGATAAGATGCTGAAGTTACAGCTATATATTCTTCTTTCGATGTTGATAACATAGTTGTTGCTTGCTTTTTTGAATTCCAAGATATAACTTCTGATCCGAGATTAAAAATATTACCTGAAGTACTTTTTCTATCATCTAAAGCTCTTGCGTGAAACCAAATAATTTACATTTAAAATTATGAGAATACCAAATACCATAATTAGTAGTTCCAACGATATAAAGCAGAATTATTTTAATAGCTCCAAGATGATGTTTTCTTGGGCTCTACATAAACCTGGATACTATACTAATAGAAAATATAATATTTGGCCAAGTATAAGTTAGATAAATCAAACATCCAACTAAACTTTCGTAGTATCTTGTATGCTAGTCATAGGTGCCTAGCAAGCTAATCACGTGAGTGATGACACATGTGACTTGATACATAATTTTTTTGCTTATTATATTTTGGCATATATCACTTTATAACTATTGCATATATATATATATATATATATATATATATATATATATATATATATATATATATATATTGTGATGTCCTTAGATTTGTGCAATGGGAATCGGATCGTGATAAGATCATGAAAATGAGATCGATTCACTTTTAAACACATATCCTAAATAATCCCGGTCATAGGTTACTCGAGAGAGACATCGTGATAACCAGACAGACTGGTGTGCTGTATATCCCTCCATATAATGGATGCAGCTGATCTCATAGCTGCTCATGTAGGGACACTAGAGATACAGTACAGGTGCTCATTGAAGAATGAGTTCACTGATTGATCCGCTTACGGAATGTTGGATGGTTGATGATGCCTTATTGTCAAACAGCGATTCCGTAGTCCTAGTGGTATATCTGGTCCTTCGACTTGAGACACCAAGGATGTCCCATATGTGTGCTCCACTCTTTGATACCAGACTTATAGGTTTGGCCGTCCCAAATCTAGTACAGCTGGTCATTGGGAGTGGTAGTCGACTTTACGAGGGCTATTGAGTGTCGATAGAGGATCATCCACTCTCGACGTCATGAGAGGAATATCCCATATGTTCTTGCTCAGACAAATCCCTAGTCAGGATCATTCGGGTTGTGAGAGAAAGAGTTATCTGGGAGACTCCGATTAGAGCGAGACTCGAGTAGAAATCATATGGGTCTAGTAGCACCATGCTCGATATACAGTCTCTGGGATATTAGATGGATGAGAGACTAAGGTACATGGTAACTGAGGACAGACAGGTCCAAAGGATTGGATTCTCCTGTATCGGTTGGGGACTACGGCGTAGTGGCCTAGTACGTCTGTAGTCAATAAGTTAAGTAAATTATTACAGAGATAATAATTCACTGAGTTAGAAGGAGTTCTGACATGTATGACTCACGGCCAACTCGATATTGGGCATAAAGGGTCACATACATATGGTAGGCATTGCTATGAGTGGTTCGGATATGAGATATCCGACGGAGCCTTTGTCTTATTGGATATCCAATAAGCCCCTAAATTATTAGATCCCATGGACGAGATCTAATAAGAGCCCGTGAGAGATTATTGGATAGAGATCCATTAATCTAAAAGGCTTGGGTTATTGGATACAGATCCAATACCCACTAGGCGAGGATCCATTAGGGTTTGATAGGGGACCTCTATAAATAGGAGGGGTTCAGAGCCTCATAGGCTAGAGCCTTTGCTTGCCTCTCCTATTCTCCTTCCCTCCTCCACCTCAGAGCAGGCCTGGAGTTTTGAGGAGCGTCGTCGCAACCCTATTGTGTGGATCATCGCTAGAGATGAGGACGCTTGACCTCCTTCACCCTCTCCTAAGGATCTGCAAGGAAACAGGGATATACGATCTCTCTAAGTAACACAATCTATTCTATACACAATTTTTCAGTTTTACGGATTTTGCGCACCAATCTTCGCACGACGACGAACATCTCTTTGGGAATCGGGGATTTTGTTTTTCTTGTTCTTTCGCTGTGCATGTGATGTCGCCCCCAAAGATTTTTCTAATATTGTATTTGTCAAACATGTATCATCTTCAAGTTTCAATTTCTTATTTACATTCATGGGTGTTGCTGCAGCTTTACAATTAATCATATTAATTTTTTGAGTAGATCTATTGCATACTTTCTTTATGAAATAAAAATTTCATCTAATCTTTGCTTCACTTCCAACTCAAGAAAATAGTACAGTAGACTTAGATCTGACATTTCAAACTTATTCATCATATATATAATATCATCAATATAGAGGTAAACTATTAGAATATTATGTTTACCTTCCTTTTTTAGATAAAGAGTAGGTTCATTATTGCTCATTTAAAATCTATTTTGATGAAAATAATAATTAATTTTATTGTATTATGCTCTTAGAGTTTGTTTAAGCCCACAAAGAGCTTTCTTTAGCTTATATACCTTTTTTTTCATGTCCTTTAACCAAAAAGAATTCAGGTTGAGTAACAAAAATATCATCGCATAAATCTTCATTTAGAATATATATTTCACATTAAATTGATAAATATGCCAACTCAAGTGAGCAACTAAAGCTAAAAAGGTTATCACGATTTTAAATCTAGCAATTGGAGAAAAAATATCATCAAAATCAATACCTTATTATTGTGAATATCCTTTTACTACAAGTCGAGCCTTATGCATTTGGATACTTCCATCTGCAATAAACTTTGTTTTGAACACCTATTTTAATCTAATAGCTTTCTTTTCTTTTAGTAGATTCATTAGCTTCCAAGTTTCATTCTTCTCAATTGACTTGATTTCCTCATTCAATGCTTTTCGTCATTCATCTTTTTCAACTGCTTCATCAAAAGTTATAAGATCTGAAATAAACAAAGAAAATATTGAGTTATAAATATCTGTTAGTGATATGAATTTTCCTGGAGGGGTTTCATTTGAGGAATCAGAACTTGAATTACTACTAGGTGAGGTTGACAATGAACATGTTGGAGCATGATCTATCATTTGATTCTGTAGAGTATCTAATTCTGTTAGAATATGAATTTGTGTTCCACTTTCATTGGTCTCCCAATTCCAATTAGCTCTTTCATCTAACACAAGCATACGATGATTTTGTGAATTCACTAAAGTATAAGCAATACAACAAAAAATTCTCAGATGGCTTAAACTTGGTTTCATACCATACTAAGCCTCCAAAGGAGTTTGATTCCTAACAATCTTTGTTGGTGAAATATTCAATAAATAAACTATTGTTGTAACTGCTTTTACCCAAAACTGATTTGGAAGGTATTTTCCTTTAAGCAAACTTCTTGTCATTTCAACGACAGTTCGATTCTTACATTTAGCTACACCATTTTGTTGCGGTGTATATGGTGCTGTCAATTCTCTTTGAATAACATTTTCTTTACAAAAAGAATTAAACTCATTAGATAAAAATTCACCATCTCTATCTGTTTGAAGTGTCTTTATGCATCTACCACTTTACCTTTCTACAGGTGCCTTGAATTTTTTAAAATTATCAAATGTTTCATATTTCAGTTCTAGAAATTAGACTTAACTCATATGACTATAATCATCAGTAAATAATAGAAAATATTGACTTCCACTAAATGATTTTGTATTCATAGGTCCACATAAGTCAGCATGAATAAATTCAAGACAATTAAATGCTCTCCATGCTTTTCTAATTGAAAATAATTTTTTTATTTTATTTGCCATAAATGCATCATTAATATACATCAAGTGTATTAATTTTGGATAATTTAAAACTATTTTTTTTATTTAATAACCTTAAACTCTTAATGTTAAGGTGTCAATATCTTAAATACCATAAATTAGACTCATTCTTTTGAGTTGCGACAAGAATATGCTTTTCAATATTTGAAATATCAAGTGGAAACATCTTGTTTTGTGTCATGCAAACATTTATCGTAATCAAACCAGATTTTTTATCTTTAATAGTGTATGAACTATCATAAAAAATAATTGAATATCCATCATCCATCAATTGGCCAATACTCAACAAGTTATGCGATAAACTATGAACAAAGAAAATATTATCAAGATATTTTACCTTCCCTTGATTTGTTTCATCTCAATTGTTCATTTCCCTTTAATTTAGATTTACTTGTTATCTCGAAATCTAACTTTCAACTTATGAGTTTCATCAATATCTTTAAACATTGATTTTATGCTTGACATATGATTAGAACATCCACTATCCAAAAACCAAATATCAGATATCATTAGCTTATAATGAGTCATAAACAACTTACTATTTTTTTTTCATTTTCCTCAACATAGCTTGTTTGCTTTTCTCTTTTCCAACAATCTGTTGACCAAACTTTTTACAACAATGACATTAAATTTCACTCTTATAATTTTTTTTATCATAATTTGATTGCTTTTGTTCATCATGTCTATTAAAGTGTCATCTTCCTCTTTCTCTTCTATTTCCTCTACCATAAAATCCTCCTATGTCACATTCTCTTCCTGTTGATTTTTTTGTTTTCTTTTGAAGTAGAAGACTCTCCTTGAAATATTTTTTCTTCACTTTTCTCAAGTGATATGTTCAACCTTGCTTCATGTGCTTACAAGGAACCCATTTGTTCATCAAATAAAAATGTAGATAAATCTTTTGACTCCTCAATTGTGGCAACAATATGATTAAATTTTGAAGTTAAACTTCTCAAAACTTTGGCAACAATTATATGATCAGGAAGATGTTCACCGTAAGATTTCATTTGACTAACAATTTCAGTCACTTGAGAAAGAAAATTTTATACCAATTTATTAGTTTTCATGAACAAAATTTTAAACTCACAACGAAGGGTTTGAAGTTTTACTGTAATCACTCTTGATGAGCCTTTAAATTCATTCTGCAGTATCAACTAAGCTTGTTTTGAGGTTGTCCTACTGTAATTCTTGATAAGATTATCTCATGTACAGCTTGTTGAATGATCTTAAGACTTATTTCTATTCTCCCTTAGCCTTGTCTTTGAGTCCTTTTTTCTATTCTCCCTCAGCCTTATTTCTTCATTTGGATATGTATATCTATTCTCTATTAAGTCCAAAAGATCTTAAGACTTAAATAGAGTCTTCACCTTGATACTCTAAAATTCATAGCATATTTCTCCGAGAAGATGTGAATAAAGGGTTGAGACATGAAATTATCATTGAAGGTCATAATACCCAGTTCAAATTGAAATTTAGCTCTGATACCACAAATGTTGGGGATGAAGCAAGAAAATGATAAAAACAGAATTTTACGATGTAATTAAAAAGAATCATTTCGGTAAAAAAAAACTGATATAATATTTAAACAAGAGGAAAGACATAAAATACTTGTATTCTGAAGTGCATACTCCTTATCTTACTTCAAGAATTATGATCATATTTATAGGACTTAGTGGTAACTACATCATTTCACCAGGAACTACTTTATAATTTTTAGATCATGAACTACTTCTTAATATATATTTATAATTATTTAAAACATAATAACTATTTAGATAACGAATAATGTTCCAACAACACTGTCATTAAACTGAAAGCTGATGGATCTTTCATGACAAAGGCAGACTCATGAGCTGACGAATCATCTCGTTTGATAGTCTAAGGCCTGGACAGAGAGACTGATTTGGTACTTCCGCTTACATTTCATCGTCGACAGCTGTGGCTTATAGATATATCAAGGTCTCTTCTTTCCCGAGAATAAATGTTGATTCCCAGTGTTCTGATCATCGTTCATCATGGTGTCCTGACATTGCTTTCTCTAGTGGTTGTCCGCGGGGACAGGTAAGCATGGTCTGCTCCCCTAGTCTTTGGTCTCAAAGGACTCAAAGCCCAGTATTGGCCTTGACAGTCGAGCAATATATTTTCCATAACCAATGCAGCCTACCGGAGAAGGAAGATGAGGTTTTGTTGGTGGGCATTTAAAGCGCTACTCTTTAAGATGTTAACCACTTTTCACTGCCTCAAAGCATTAGGACGAGAGCCATCAATTAGAAAAGCTTGATCTGACTCCAAGTCTTTGGCTGGAATGGGAGGGAGAAAGTTCAAGTATGACTCCCAGAAAAAAACAAAAAAAAAAGTTGATAACCTTACGAATCAGACTCTCGGATGCTCCTCCCTGATGATATCAGTGGCGTAGTAGTACTTCACCGTGGGAGCGAGCTACTTGGAGTCTGGTCCTTGGCAAGGAGCGCTGCGCTGCTCCTCTTCTTGGAATCTTTGCTTTGCTGGTGCCCGTCTTTCCTACTCTAAGGCCTTTCGCAGAGGCAAACGTAACACAAAGTGAAAGCCTCCCGCGCCGACCTGTCGATATCTGTTCTTGGATTCTGAATCATTTACTGCTACATCTTCTCAATCTCAAACTTGGGAAATGGTCGATTGGTAAGAGCCAACCCTGTGTCAAGAATGACTTGGATATGGACAGTGATGTAACACCAAGGTGTTTCAAATTCTTAAGTCTTTTTGAGTAGAGGACATGTGAATTCACATGGCAACACCAACTCCATCTGATGTACTTCTCTTTCTAATGCTCGCTCATCAGTTCTCGCAAGTGTCTCATTTATTGATCCAAAGAGAGTAGATGGCACAATCTTTGTTTTCTATTCTCTGCAGCCTATGAGGCAATATAGTTAGTATACGGATGGGGTTAGGAATCTATTAACAGGAAATGAGTCGGTGTCTTCTTGTAAGCATCTGGGGAGCAACGTGGGATTTGAGCATCGAATGGGAATGGGAATGGTTAGAATCGACTAAAGTAGACGGAGATTGCCAATGCGATGAAGCGAGGAAAGGTTTTGGATGCATCACTGTATCAGTCATGGAATGTTTGTTCTATTTGTCCTCTTCATGCACAGGAATCAGGTCGGCGACAAACACGCAGTGCTTTCCTCCTCTCTCTCTTGCAGTGGCAGGGGCTAAAGGGTCGATCAAAACGAGAGCTTAAAGCTTGATTGGGTCTCTGCTTGAATGATTGAAGGACAATTCACCAAAAGAAAAGTTGAAGCAGAATGTGACAGCAATCACAGTCTGGAGTCCATATCGCCACACCTCCTCTGGTTCTCGGTAGCTGTTGAATGCGAGCCCATTCCTCTTCTCTGTCCTCGAGTCTTTTAACACATCTCAGGACATGGGAAGGGGTGGGGAGTGCATCAGCCAGATGCTGTCTCTTCCATTGTGTCCTCCTGACTCACATGCCTCGTCTGCCCCAAGATACTGCCGTCTCCTCTTTGTCTAGGTTCCTGCGAATGGGCTTCCGCTTTATAGGGGCCTACGAACCGAAACAAAGAACATGAGCAACCGAGTCAGCAAGAATGTCTTCGAGTGCCAAAGGAGGTTTAATCTTCTGAGGTTTGAAGGCCCCTCTCTACCATTGTTGTTTAACCATAGTCATCGATAACACTGGATCTTCTTCTCTTCTTTGAAGTATAGCATCAAGTAACGGGGATCGAATGGGTCAAACCAAAAGCACTCGTCACTTGGAACGAAGAAATCCTGCTTCTTGAATCATGACAAACATGCTGTCTCTCCTCTTTGCTTCGAGCTTTATGCGAAGATAGGACGAGGGCGCGGAAAGTTTATTCCTTGTGCCATCATAAAGTAGATTGATGGAAAGAGGTTCACGTGCACTTTCTAACACCGACGAGAGTTGAATACTGGAAGCCCTCATAATTATACTTGTTGAAGGCTTTGTTTTCGGCTTTCCGCAGGCTTTCACCAAACATCGATTACAATTGTCATACGTTTAACTTTTTAATCTCAATCATGTACTGTAAAGGTACTTTACAAGTATATCTATCTGCATGTAAATAAATAAATATATATAGATGTTTATTCCTTTTTTTTCGAGCTATGAATGACTTCTCGTCAAAAAGATTTTTATTAAAAGTATTTTACGCTTAAAATTCGACAAAGCAAATTCACTTTTCTCCACCTAATAAATCAAGCGTGGCCGAGTGCGATACGCTGACAAGAGCCCCTCTCGTTGCCTTCGGAGCAAGGCTGATGTGGTGGGCGACTGTTCATGAGAACGGCACGGCTTGCTGATCGCGTGCGGTATCCACTGTTGCCGTCGATCTTGTATCGATCCGGCAACCTAGCAGAGAGCCTGGACAGCGAAGACTAGAAGGTGAATGAGGACAGCGACGGAGACTGTGGTCTCCATATATAATGATGCCCTACGAGTAGACACCAACTCACACGTCAACTCATAAATGCATGCAGTACTCCTACAGATCAAGGCCCCTCAATCCATTCTTCCTGCAGTATCTTACGGCTTACGTAGCAAATCTCGCAGATGGTTGTGCTGGTGTCTCTGTTAGGATCACGACAAGTTACTCATCTTCGTCTCTTCCTTCGTACAGTTCTACAGCACAATAATGTAGGAGAATACCGGGCACTTCATCTTGCTGGTCTATAGGGTATATTTTAATATTAATTATAATATGTCAGTTGATAACAATCGAGGAGCTGATGTGAAAAATAACGAAACATCTACCTATCTACCTAATGTGAATAATGATTATGATCCATATTCTATCGATCATTCTCTGCGAACGATATAGTACTATAAGGATTCATATGACTCGGTGTCGTATCATAAAAGATCATACGAGTCGATTTACATCGTAGGAGATTTCACGAGCCAACCTACAGAGATTACAATAAATGATTATCCATATAAATGTATTAGTATATAAAGATATATGGGTAGTCTCTATCGCTCCATCCCATCGACTTCATAGATATAAAAAATTGATCCCCAAACGAGGATTAGATAAATTACATAGAAAATATTAATCCAAACATCGAAAGAATTACATCGAAAATCTTTTGACACTAACCTACGAACGAACGTAGGATATCGAAAAGATCAAACTCACCGCCGGACAAATCACAGCAGTTTGGAGGCATCTCAAAACTGCCCTCGCCTCGTCTCCGAAGGACCTTTTATGATCGAGCCACACTAGTAAATGACATTATCTGGTTGGATTGTGCGTTCTCTGAGTGTAATTGCGATGCGTCATTGTCGGGATTGTTTTCGGTGTCTGTAAGCAGACTGACACTGCTTACAGCATTTACGGCAAGCCGCTGAAGCTGCTTACGTTGCCTGCGCCAAGTACATGCACGTGGGGAGTTGCAAGTGCATGCAGAGAGATCGCAGGACCATAATGCATTTTCCAGTGTGCCTTCTTTCTTCTCTTCTCCTTTTTGGACCACCGTCAACGATCCGTAGCAAGATGATATGATATAAACAATTCGAACAAGAACAAGTCCCTTAATTCCGGGAATGAATACCGGGCTTCAAGGGGTTGGAACGAGGATCGACCCATTAAGAACGCCCTTGGCAATGTTTGCTTCTAGTTTATCCACGTACTCTTTGTACCCGAGTTAGTCATAAAAGAAAAAAATATTATTTAAAAAGACAGTAAAAATGATGTTTCTTATTTGAACAGAAAATTAAGCCCATCAGCGTACCAAGAACAGGGCAGTCGTCGACCGAGAGGAAGCGGATCCCTAAACTCCCGGGAGCTCACCATATTAGACTGTACGTGAGATCCTGTTCTCCTTTTAAAGCCATGAAGGCCTGCAGGTTTTCTCTCGCACGCTGCAGAGAAAGTGCAGCAGGGTATCAGTAGACCGACTGCCACGAAGATCGTAGCACGAACGCTTCTGCGGTGACTCTGCGCGGTAGAGAACAAAAAGCTTGAGGCAGAAAAGATAAACGAAGAGAGAGTTGTTTCGTCTTGCTTGTTGATTACGTTGCGGAAGAGAGGTGCATGAAGTGACAAGGCAGTGGTGCACAAGACACGGGAAGCACTCACCCCCTCCATCATACGTGTGACATGTGAACCGGCGATTCTTCTGGTTACAAGAGCACTGTACTGTGTTTGAAGCATACGATATGACATCTTCATGCATGTAGCATGGCACGTGGAAGATGGAGATCACACGCAACCGGTTACGTTTGCATAGTTACCAGTATTACATTCTTGCAAACGATGTCGAAAAATGGTCGGATTTGATAGGATTTCTAAACCTCATACGATCCGTCGGTGGAACTCATCCTTCTAATATAAAGAGCACAGTGTGTCATCGGTTCGTTGAGTTCCGGAAATAGAGTCGGCTCACACTCTCACTCCATTAAAGGCTTCAAAGGACATTGTCCGGCTCTGATCATATACTTAGTTTACCCTTCGTTCCCTACTAATTTCCATTAACAAGCAAAAGAGGACCGGAGCTCTTCTACACAGTTAAAACACCAGCAGCTGCAGCGGCATGTGAAGATCACAAACAAAAACAAGAGCTGAAGCCAAATTAACCAGTAACCTAAGCCCCACCACTCCAGCAGCTGTACAACAGAGTTCACCTAACACACCGGTAGCACCAGACCAAGAAGACGATGCAGATGCAGATGCAGATGCACTCAAAATTTGCAGGGACCAGCAGAAACTTTTCGGACCCGCCCGGGCATTTCAAATACTGAGGAGATCAGGTGGTGGCGGCTTCTCTGCTGCTTGCTGCTGCTCCTTGGTGGCTGCCTCACGGTCTTCTCCCTGTTTACGAGCTGGGTTCGGGAGATCCGTCAGTATCTGGACGACCTCCCTCATCGTCGGGCGTTCCACGCTCTGTTCCTCCACGCACAGCATGGCGACGTAGAAGACATGCATGACCTCGTCCAGGGGAACCGTGGGAAGCCGGGGGTCCACAATCTCGAGTACTCCTTCCTTGTTGCATCCCGTCATCCTTCTAACCCATTGCACGATGTCGATGCCCTCCCCGAACTCGCCCACCGGCTTCCTGCCTGTCACCAGCTCCAGCAGCACCACCCCGAAGCTATACACATCGCTTTTCTCGTCCACCTTCAGCGTGTATGCATATTCTGTGGTACAAGTAAGAAAGTCAACAGTGGCTCAGGTAATTAGAGGAGGAGAAAAGAAAGAACGACCCACCAGTAAGTAGTCCAATCACTGAAGCAATGTTGCTTCAGTTCTCAGAAAAGAATAGGGTATTCTACATCCCAAGGTTGATTCATAACCTGAAGCGATCGGAAAGGGCCTTTACTATCATAATGAGGCCGGGCGACCGGGTACTTGCTTGGAATGCATCATCCAATGCGAATAGAATGAGAAAGCAGAGCACGCGAACAAAAAAGCATCTGCTGAGCCTACACGAATCTATTTGAGGTTGTCTAAATGAACCTTTTCCGTGCAGGGATTCCTATCGACTCCCATAACGGGATCATCGATGGAATCCCCATGCAGGACTACAGTTTGATGCAGCGTGTCACTTTGAATCGGAGACATTCTAAGAACAGAACTCAGAAATAGTTAAGAATATTGGATGCGGTACAGGAGTTCAGAAAGTACCTGGAGCAATGTAGCCATAGGAGCCAGCGATGGCCGACATGCACTCGGAGGTACCGGAGTCCTGCAAGAACTTGGCGAGCCCGAAGTCCGCGACGTGGGCTTCGAAGTTCGAATCAAGCAGGATGTTGTTCGACTTGACATCCCGGTGCAGGATCAGCGGCGAACAGTCATGGTGAAGATAGCAGAGACCCTTCGCCGCCTCCACCGCAATCTTGTACCGGGTGTCCCAGAGCAAATGGCCACCCTTCTTACCGTGAAGGACCTCCCCGAGGCTCCCGTTGGGCATGTACTCGTAGACCAAGAGATTGGTCTCGTGGTTCGAGCAGAAACCCAGTAGCCTGACAATGTGGCGGTGCCGAATCCTTCCCAGAGTCTGTATCTCGGCCGAGAATCCATGGTCATGCGACGTGCCGTGGCTCATCGCCGGGAGCCGCTTCACAGCGACTCGTTCGCCGTTGGGCATGATGCCCTTGTACACGATGCCGGCCCCGCCTTTTCCGATGATGTTCTCCTCCTTCAGGCAGTCCAAGACGTCGTCGCAGGTGAAGTCGAGACGCTGGAATGCAGTGAGCTTCCACGCTCGGGCATCGCTTGCCTTTTTCAGAGATCGCGCTTTGATGATGGCGGCCATGGCGAAGGCAACGGAACAGATGAGGAGGCCGATAACCAACAGCAGCTTTGAGGAGGCCGGGAGTGACCCCCTTGCATGAGTGGAGCCGTCGCCATTGGTCACGGAGCTACAGGGGCCGAGGTACGGCCCGCAGAGCTCGGGATTGCCGACGAACGAGCTCGCGTTAAAGTAACTGAACTGGCCGGTACCAGGGACGAGGCCGGAGAGATTATTGTACGAGAAATCGACCGCCGTGAGGCTCTGCATCGTGGCGATGGAAGCCGGAATGCTCCCTTCGAGTTGGTTCCTTGATAAGTTCAGGTAGTTCAAGATCCGCATTCCGGCAATCTCCGGTGGGAGCTCACCGGAGAGCTCGTTCCTGCTGAGGTCCACAAAAGTTAGAAGCTTGCACCGGCTGATTTCGGGCGCTATCGGGCCAGAAAACCGGTTGCCGCTGAAATCCAACTTGGACAGCTGTTGCAGCCTCCCCATCTCGGGCGGTATACGGCCAGAGAACTGATTCTGGTTCAACAGGAGCTTCTGGAGGCCAGTAAGGTTGCCGATGGACGGTGGCAACGGCCCCGAGAGACGATTGTTGGAGAGGCTAATCTGTCCGAGGTCCGGCGAGATGGCAGCGGCGCCGGTGTCTGGGAACCCGCCAGTGAGGAGATTGTCCTGGAGCTCGAGCTGGGAGAGCTTGGGCAAGCTGAAGAGTCCATGAGGAATCGATCCGTTGAGATAGTTCTCCCCCATCCGGATCCGACCGAGTGATTCGCACCGGCCAAGGGTCTCCGGTATAGGGCCGAAGAGAAAGTTACCGAGGGCGATGAGCGTTTGCAGCTTGTTGCCGAAGCAGAGGTCCGGCGGCAGAGTCCCGGTTAGCTTGTTCGACGAGAGGTCTACGATCTGGAGCCGTCCGCTCTGGCCGAGCCGTCGGGGTATCCCACCGGTGAAGTTGTTCTCCCAGAGCTGGAGCACCTCCAGCGCCGGCAGGTCGCCGACGAATTCCGGAATCGACCCGTGGAGTTTGTTTCGGAACAGGTTAAGCAGAGTCAGGTTCTGCAAGTCGGCGAAGGAGGAGGGAATCTCGCCGGTGAGAGCGTTGTTGGAAAGATCCATGGACTTGAGGCTGCGGAGGCGGCCGAGCTCCGCCGGTAGTCTTCCGGAGAGACCGTTCACCTGGAGGAAGAGCGTGTCGAGGTTCTGGAGGTTGCCGAGCTCCGGCGGAATCTCGCCGGTGAGTCCGCAGTTGGCCATGTCGAGGCGAACGAGCTCCGGGAGGCCACCGATCTCTGGCGGGATGCCACCCTCGAAGTTGTTGAAGTAGCCCAAATAAAGCTGGCGGAGGCGGGTGAGATTGCCGAGCTCCGGCGGAATGGGGCCACCGAGCTCGTTGCCAGAGACAGCGAGGTACTCGAGGAACTCCCAGCGGCCGAACACCGGCGGGATGACGCCGGAGAAGAAGTTGCCGCCGAGATGGAGGTGGCGGAGGTTGGGGAGCTCGGAGACCTCGGCGGGGAGGGGCCCTGTGAGGTTGTTGTTGTAGATGTCGAGAACGAGGAGGTTCTTAAGGCGAACGATGGCGGAGGGGAAGGAGCCATTGAAAAGGTTGTTGGAGAGGTTGAGATGGCGGAGGTTGGAGAGGCGGGAGAGCTCAGCGGGGATGGGACCGGAGAGGGAGTTGGAGGCTGCAGAGAGGTTCAGGAGGTGGCGGAGGCGGACGACGGCCAGGGAAAGCGTGCCGGAAAGGTTGAAGCCAGTAAGGTCGAGGGAGACGACGAAGCCCCGCAGGGGGTCGCAGGCGACGCCCGGCCAGGAGCAATGGCCACCAGAGGCGGAGTTGTTCCAGGCAGAGAGAGCGTCAGAGGGGTCTGAGACGGCCGCTTTGAGCGCGAGGAGGGCGTCAGCCTCCAGCGCCTCCTCCGCCGCCGCCAATGACCCGATAGTATGGACGAGGAAGATAAGGAGGAGCTGACGGTGGCGGCGGCAGTAGAGAGACGCCATTACTCTCTCTCTCTCTGTCTCTCGCCTCTGTTGAACTCTCGGGGGAAGTGGGGAGCGTCGGGTGCAGGTTTTATGGAGGTATAAATAATATCTATTCGGGAATTGATGGGTTTTATCTAATTATTTTAAAGATCTTGTGGGGCCGTGGCATAGAAAAGGACCTGTTCTGCTCTCCGTAGCAGCAGAAGGCACGGGGAATTAGTATGGTGGGGAGGGAGGACAGAGGTAAAGAGACGAGTGGTGGTGGAAACCAGAGAGCAGGCGGTTGGTTTTGCATGCAAGAGAGCCGGCATATCGATGAGTTCCGGAGGAGGTGCCCGGGCATGAAAGTTACCATCCAAGTCAATGGAATGGAACATGTGGTGCAGTGCTGCAGGATTCTGCCGGTTTAAGTGAATCGGCACTCATGATCGATCTTACACTAAATTTGGAGAAGAGCAGAGCTTCATGATCTCAACAGCGTCAATCATTGCCATCGAGTCCGAGATAATCCAAGTGACGGTAATTTAGTTTCTTAGACTTCCACCGGCGACGATCTGTTTCCAAGACAGGAAGGACTCCATCAGCTGTCGCTCTCCGACGTTTGCAACCGCAACTGTTGCATGAGGCTGGCAACTTGAAATATGCCAACGACGAACCTCCACAGACTGCTGCTGTCAGCCTGTTTCGATGAGCCAGAATTTGTGCACAGAGGCGGTGGCCATAGCCAAGGGAATGCCGCAGCAGCCCCTCCGTCGTCTTCCACTGGCTGCTCTCCCTCGACCGCACGAGTCGTCGCCCTCAAACCCAAGTCCAAAGCCTCGATTTCCACAAAATCATATGTATACTACTTCTACCACAACATCACAGGGCTCGTGGTCTCCGGCCATCTCGCGGTCCCCCATGTACAGGATTCGACGCTATTCCTCGATACAATAGAACAGTGAAAGGCCACCCTTTCTCCCCTTGGCTTTCCCTTGTTGCATACGAACCCAACACATAGCTTTTTCTACTCTTTAGGTGCCCAGAACAAATTATCTCACGGATGATCTCAAAATGACTTATAACACATAGGGATGGGAACAGGCTAAGATCCAGATAGCTGTATACGCTAATTTTTATTTTCTGGAAGGTTGATGTATCGAATAGTCCCTGGTTTTGAGCCTGTCTTAATCACCCAAGGCTAATGCTATATCTGTGTTAATTATGCCCTTAGTTTATCTTATCTGCTTCGGTTTCTCTCCTCTGTTGCTATTAAACCTATTCTTAAATAGTTCCTAATTTTTATGTCGGCGTGGTGATTATTAAAGCTCATCAAGTGCCTGTTGGGGAGCGAGGGAGGGTTGGATTCGGGGAGAGTGTAACAGTCTCGAATGGCGATCTTCTTGTCTCCTGGTTTTTGGATGGTGCGTGGCTTATTCACACCATCCCAGAGTCTCCCTGTTTCCAACGCTTGTACACCTTCTCCTACTTCTTCTTCTTCTTCTTCTTCGTCTACAGAAATCAAACACGAACCAATTAATGGCTCAAATCATGGTGTCTCGGAACTGGGTCGATTGCTCGATGCGCTTGTCGTTTTGCCGTGATAAATAGCTCTAGGAAACACAAAGCAGAGTCGATTGCAATGCCGGATGCTGTTGATCTTCTAGTTCTGTGGGATGCAGGCCATGGTGGGTCAAATGGCGCATACCAAGGCAGGAGAAGATGGTGACTTTGGCACTGTACCCCATGGTTGGATCTGCATCTTTTTTTGATGCATCTCGATCAGGCTTTTATTGAGTTAGCAGGCTGTTGTAAGATTAAATTATAGGATCAGGAGAGGAGGCGAAAAAAAAAAGAAGAAGATGTTTGGAGGAGAACTACGATGTTCTCTGAGTGCCATCGCTGACCACACATTAAATAGCTCCAGAAGAGCCATCAATGCAGCGGCCATTAGTGTTGTATTCCATGTGAAATGGTAATGACTTGTAAGCCATTTATAGTTTTCTCTTAAAACTCCACACACTCATCGCAAGTGCATGAAAGCTGCACTTCTCATCCTGAAGAAGATGGAAACCGTAACACCTTTTTAAAGCTAGATTGAGTTAACAAGAATCCAACCAACGCCATGAAAGCTTTAGGATGGAACTGCAATGAGACAAGGGAGGAGTGAGTTGGTGAGATCGCTCAGCAGTGCACGCCATCCTCCTCACTAGCTTTCGCTGACTTCAGAAGCTTGGTGAGAACCCGATGAGCTCTGCGACGTAACTGCCTGTCCTCTCTAGCTGAGGTCGCACAGGCCCCATCTTTTAGGTCAGTTCTCCAGACCAAAGAGCTGTGAAGGCAGGCAACAAGCATGTTCGTAATGGCTTTATCTGCATCGCTTCCGGTCTGACCTCTTTCAACAGAGGAGGCATGTTTGATCTGAATCTTGTGATAGTCCGACTCTCCACCCACCCCTATAAAGAAGTGTGATGTTAGCATGGGCAAGTTTTAGGATGCCAACAGAGGAACAGACGAGCACACCGAAAAAGCAACAAAAACTATTCTTTTGATACACATTAAACTTCTCCAAACCCTAAATGATTCAACAGTCTGTCTGTCTCAGCTCGAGACTTTCCTGAACTTAAAGCTCTCAAAATAATATCTTATAATAATATAGAAAAAATAAAAAAATAATAATGTCCTTAAAATTTATTTATTTTTGCATCGTATCGTTTAACTCAGTTGGTTAGAGCATTGCGAAGGTTGCATAGATCATAAATTTGTTTTTATATTGGACTTAATTGATAAGAAACCAAAATATTCGAGGAATTAATTATTTTCTGAAACTCTAAGAAAAACTCGAGTTGCAGCTCCATTTGCAGTTCAGCATCCATGGAACGGATCGGAAGTTGCATCATCGAAAATGGAGTGGGTCTTCAACCTTAATGGGTTAATTCGAGACAAAGCCCAGCCCAATCTAGCTTTTGCAAGCGTACATGACATCTTGTTCAAAATCCATTAACCAATTGGAAGTTGGGTTGACCCAATAGCGGCCTATACACACATGATCTCATCCACAGACCCCTGTGTAGGAACTCAAAAGTCAAAACAAAGCAGCCATCTCCCTTCCCTATATTAAACCTATTTATTAAGTTAGAATGGGAAGTAATTTCCACGCATAATCCCCACACATAAGTCCATATCCCTGCAACACTCTTTAATATATGTAGCCTCTGAAGAGAAGAAGCTTCCGTTTTCCATTCCTCTTGTGAATTCTAGGAGTCGGAGGATACAGCAGATGGTTCTTATCGGAATAGCAGCTGAAGCTAAACTACCCATATAGCTCAGCCTTTTTCCTTCGTAATTACAGGGACAAAGAAAGCTTAAAAGAAGAAGAAGAGTCGCTCTCTTGGAACAGCAACGAGAGATTATGGAGTATTTTCTTCTTCACATGGACCGGCTAAGAGCTGAGTCTATGTCCTTCACGAGATCCGTCGTCGTCATCGGGAATCCCTCTTCAATCTGTATCAAAAGATACGATAAGCATAATAATCCTGTCAGGACTGCAACTTGCAGGAATGCAGAAGAAAATGGTATCGACTCGCCTGTGCAGTCACTGTTATATTGAGAGAGGAGGAAGCAAACGGCATGACGTTTGTGTTGATGACAGAGAGGTGGTGCCTCTCGATCTCGGAGAGCACCTTCACGAACAACCCCTTTCGCTTCTCGCACTGAACCCTCACGAGGATGGAGTTCCCATTCAAACTGGCCGTGATCTTGGGAAAGGCCTCATAAAAAGGACTTCCCTCGGCATCTGAGGTGTGGTCACCGGTGGAGATGTGAGTCTTCTTGACAAGGATGGTGGATTCCACAGTCCTCTCCGAAGCCTTCTCTTCTAACGTTTTCACCTTCTCTTCCAGTAGCCTGATGTAGTTGACTGCATCTCCAAGAAGAGTAGCCTTGTCGGTCTGCATGCCACACAAACAAAAGATCCGCTGAACTGCATCAGAGCTTATAGTTCTACTTCTAAGAAGAAGCAACCAATGTTGCTTTGTTTCCTTTGTGCAGTATAGCTTTTTCCTAAGTGTCCTTCCGCATTGCTAGTTTCTAATTCTTCTTCCAATCTGCATTCATGGGAATCATTTATGCAACGCATAAAATAATGCTCATGAGAAAGAAGAGTCGATATAAGTAAGGTCATCAACATAGCCACTGATATTGCAGGTTGCCTAAGAATCACAGTGTGGCAACAAGAACAAGATTCAAGAAGATGAATCAGGCAACATATACAGAGATGAAAAGAATAAGCAGCACCTTTTTTAATCCGGGGATAATCGTGGATAATGCAATAAACTGCTGGTTAAGTCTCTCTCGCCGTTTCCTCTCAGCAATGACATGATCTTGAGCGGAAGAAGGTGGTCTGCTCCCCATGCTCTTCTTCTCCTGTCTTTGGAACTCGAGAGTGTCTTCACTCCATGTCGAACCATGAGAGAACAGGCTTGTGATCTCATTCTGTGGCTCCACAACCCCTTTGCCAGAATTCATATACAGTTGCGGTGGATCATGCAACGAATCCTGATTACCAAACGAGAGAAAGTTGGGGGAGGCTTGTGGTGCCTCAACCGAGACTAGCTCGTTGGTGACAGCGGTGGTCATACGCGTCCCATATGGAATCCCCACGAGAGAGCCGCTGGCGTTGTTGTTGAACTCATTGCTCCCAGCCGAATCGAAGGGGAAGCAAGACCCCGAGGGAAGATGATGATGATGGAGCTCTTCACCAAGCGACTCCATGATTTGGTTTGCCGTGAACATGTCCAGAGAATTCATCTCAGGCTGGTAGATGAAGGAAAGATCGCTGTTTTCCTATACAGGACAGTAACCCCACACATGACCACTCAGTTGTAATTCGTACATACATATGGATTATAAGATTAATGAGGTCCTGAGAGGGTAGTACTGTCAGTACTCACTTCTTCAGGTGGCGGCCATTGGCCTGATGATTGCTCCATCTCTATGATAAAACAAAGAGATCTGCGACCGAGGACAAGCTCAAGCTGAGCAGTTGTATGACAGTCTGTTCGACGAAAGGATAACGTTTACATGATCTAAATCAAGAAGAAGAATTAAACATGCAATACGTCCGAAATCTGAAGCTCTTGTTGAGGTTAGCCAGAAATAGAGCTAAAAAATTTTGCTAGTGCCAGTGTCAACAAAAGGTAAACAGAAATCCGCCTTCGAATCTTGCTCGATCCATTCGCTATGTGTGCGAAAAAGGATACCGATCAAAAAAATTAATTGAAGGAAAAGAAAAATGTGAATACAAATAAGATGTTAGAAGAAGAAAAGGAGATGAAGTGCTGCTCGTAGGCCCCCAAAACCATCTATTTCCTTATAAGAAAGAATCGTCATCAGACGATGAGAAAACCTAGAAGGTCTAAGCTAGCCTGTGAATAGCTCTATCCTCAAAAGGGGAGAAGCCTCGCAATAAACCTGTATCGATCTCATTACAGATAACACCGAAAACAGATTTCCACGACTTGTACGACGAAGAACAACCTAGATCAGACACCGCAAGACCATGAAATCAAAGAACACGGGATACGGGAGCAGAAGGGGATGAAGGAAAACCTGTGTCTACACCTTATCGAAAAGCTCCTTGTTTCAACGATCCTAGTTGGTTCCTCCTCATCATATACTCGAAGAGCCTCCGTGTGAACATCTCGACTCTTTTCCCGGTCACTGTACTCATGAAGGCTTTGCGGTCTTCTTATACCGCCAAGCAAGTCTTCAGTCCACCCCACTATTTAGGTCGGAAGTGTACGCCACCACCCGTAACAACAATTCATCTTGAGATGACACTTGGCTTTCCGCATACAGTGGCAGCCGCTGGATGCACAGAATCGTCCACCGTCCACCATTCGATTCGACGGCCAAAAATACTTAGATATGACCTACTGCTGACTTCAGATGCCCGAGGGAGAAGACCGGTTCCTCTTCGTCATCTGTATGTTTCATACGTCTGCTTTGGATATTGCGATCTCATTGCATTCGTTTGCTAATGCGGATAGTGTCGGGTACCTCCAGATATCAAGGATCTCGGTTGTTAACTTGTTCCTGATAGCGGATCTCATATTGAAATTGCACTACTTATCTTCTGGGCATCAAAAAAAGAGAAGAAATCGGCTGACTTCACCATCATATTGAAATTGCTCTGCCGCTTCTTGTAAATGAAATGAAGTGATGATTACGTTCGATGTGAACAAACAGTGGTGTCATATTCTCCTCCACATGAAAGCTTGCCTTCATTACTGTCACAACGACCGTCGTCACGATGCCTGCCTTCGTTATTCATCATCACCGAAACGGCAACAGAGTTCACGTCTGCAAAACTCGGTTCAGCTGCCTCGGAAGAAGAGCTTCTCCACCAGCTTTCTTGCGATTACAGATAACCTTTACAATTCGGGATGGGGCCCCGTGAAGAGGAATTCTTTTATCGTTTCCAGATTAGAATAGGCGAGGGAGTTGGGACAACAGAGTAAGGGTGTGTGACATCTTAAGATCACGTTGGAATTATCATTTGCGTTTGAAAGAATCTGAACTCCACAAAGGGACAGCCGAGCGCTGAGGTTGGTGGATCACATGAACTCGGCTGTGATCTCTTGCAATCAACAAGGGGAAAAGGGAAGGCGACTGCTGTGTTGGATCTCTCTCGCTGAGCTCGGTCGGTCCCATGAAAGATGCGTGGACTCTCCTCACCCTCCCCTTCGCTTTCAGAAAAGATAAGGAGCTTGTTTTGTTGTGCAGCCGGAAAAGTATAATGGTGAAACACGTGGGAAAAAGGGGTTGTCCCATGTGCCAACCATTTGACAGCTACTTCTCTGGAAACAAGCGCCTTGGTTTCAGCTATTATTACCACCACCAAACCATGACGGCCATCTCGGGGCACTTCAAATCTACCTTATGCAAGTCAAACATACATTACTCTTTAATGGACAAGTCGGAATACTAGTTAGAATGAGTTTTATCATCTCGGAATCCCTTTTGCCTCTCATCGACGATCATCACCACGCATCGTAACACTCCTCCTGACCTAATCGATCGGGATTCGTTCCTAAAATTGAATCGACAATCGTCTCATAGTTAGACCCATCTATGAAATGAAAAGAAGTTAATTCGAAAAAGATAGATGAAACGACTCCCTCATATTCTGCTCCAACCTCAAGAGGGTTCGTATCGAAAAACTCCCAATATAAATTTTCGTTTGTTGGACGGACATCCCGCGTGGTCAAAGATTTTTCGTCCAAAGTCTGTAGTAATTCCATCTATTCATCGGGCTTCCCCAACCGGATTGGTCCGTAAGAAGCGCAAAGAATAAGAGCATTGAAAAGAGTTGGGAGTAGGCCATTCAACTAACACGTGAAGAATATGAGGTGAATCTGGGTGGGGACGAAGATAGATAGCTTTCGAGAGATGTCACTTTCGTGTAATCGAAACAAGCAAATCCTCAAGGAGAAAGGTAGACTTGGTGAAGAACCAATGTTGTACACACACAGTAGCCTGTTAATTGTCAACCAAGAAGACAAGTAAATGAGAAACAGCGGTTGACTATAGATATAAAGACGAAGACGGTATGTTATAAACTAGTAAACAAGCCATGTGTTTATGCATCACACGGTAAGGATTCTTCTGATGGAATCGTCCTCCGACGACTTGACGCACTATATGTTCTCTGGTCACGCCTTGTTTGGTAAAAGCACACGTTGTTTGGTGGCTGGCAGATATATGGAAAGTCTATCCATCATGATATTATCACACACTAAGAACACTTATATGATCGATACCTTATCGTGACCAACACCTCATTATGATGTGAATTATATATATGTATAAAAAAGGTTCTCAAGTACTTGTTCGCTTTTCCAACACACTTATGCTCGTGTAGATTCGACATTAAACTGAATCATTCAAATTCAAATAACTTAATCATGTGAGAGAGGTTTTCTCGGAGACATCTTTTTAAGTATTTTTGCAGGTTTCCATTTGGACTTTTGTTCGCCTAACACCGCATCACTCGTGATGCATAAAAAAAAAAAAAAAAAAAAAATCTTGATTGATTCCGAATTAACATCCACATCATCGAACAATCAAAATCTAAATTAATAATTTTAAAAATATAATGATATTATGAAAAGATGAAATGAATACCACTTTTAGGTAGACTCTCTTGATCCCAATAAACAGATAAGGATTAATGTCCTAAAGTGTGGCAATTATATGAAAACTTATTTCCAAATATTATCTTATATCGCTTCCACCAAACTCTCACCTCTGATAGATGAATTTGGAAGTAAAACATTTGACACTAAAAGGATATTCGAGCACCATGCAAGGCTCAATAAATAAATAGAAACACAGCAACTCAGTCGAGACAAATAAGCATAATTATAAAATAAGTTTCCCCAGGGAGAAGACCGGCATTTGCGTGCTGTTTGCCAAAACTTTATGGCGGCTCCTCTAAGACTTGACGGGGTTTGATCATACGTTAAAATAAGATGAGAGGTAAGCGTACGAGTCACAAGTTGTCGAGTTATTTATAGAGCCCAGTTGTGCCCTAACTCTAGGCTAACAGATCCATGAGTTGCTGCAATAACGAAGCATGCAACCGATGGTCCTGTCCTCATGTCATTGGCAATAATTAATTAGCTTGCAGGAGTCTCAAGTCGAGACCATGTGTAATCAATCTTAAAGAACGCAAATAAAACTTGCTACAATCATGACAAAAGTTCTTAGGAAGCATTGGCTTAGACTCGTGAGTTGATTCAATTAATAATATTAACTACGTGGAGTCGAACACAATAAAACCATATCCATGAAGGAGAAATAGAATGCTGGAACTCAATCGAATGCATCGTAACGGAGCAGCGCAAACCAAGTAGCCAAGGCTTAGGTTGTGCGTTGTTTGTCAAAGAAACAAGACCATGTTGACATGCCCATTCCAACATGATGTGCAGTTATACAATCTAGGAGAAGGGTTCAACAACTAACATGGAAGTGCATAGAACGTGAAGGATCTATGATATTGATGCCAGGTGGTGGCAAACCTTCCCCGAGGCTTCAGAGTTGTCCATCCGTGCAATGCTTGCTAGATTTCATTCACCAGCAAGGATAGCATGTGATCAGAAACAAAAAAAAATTGGCAATAGGGCATCCATGATGCTGCCGAATATGTTATTAACACAAAGGTTGTTCCATTAGATACTCATCATGATTGAATTGTTATTGAGATATATTGCAAGTTGCCTTGGCAAATGGAGCTAGAAATTATGGCGTGTCAGCATAAGACAAGTGATGAAGTTTTGTAAAGTCAGTGGATGGCCAAATTGGAAGTTTATAATAAAGCTGTTATGGCCACTGAACATGCAAAAGGACACCAATAATAGGCTAATGCCCTTAACTAAGCTGACTAATTATTAGACTAGGAAGATACAGTACAAGTTAATTTATCTAAATTGACAAAAAAACCCGTTTCGATCTAAGATCAAGAAGAGGATGAAGCAGAAAGTTTCACAAACAAATGCCACAGTAAGCAAGTCAAACATATCGGAAATGGATTCAGTGTCAGTCTCAATATTGATGACCTAATTTATGTCTAACCGTATGGTATGTCTCTTCGGGCAGGTGCTCATATAGTTTACCAATACATTCAACCTAACTACAATTGTCAATGAACAAAACAGAAGCAGTGAAGATATTACATGTCCTTTCTCCGTTGAATAATTTTCGAGTATGGACATTGTATATAACGCTGCATCGTAGGGCCAAAGGAAGAATTTAAGTAAAAAAAGTTCGATGTATCATCACTCTGTAGAATTAGTTTCAGGGGAATTTTCTTTTTGCTGCAATGCAACCTTTGCAGCTAGGTCTTCATGATCATAAGAAGGCATCTGGTAGCCTCTCGAACTGCATAGCACGTCAATCACCAATGTGCGATTATGAACAGAAGCAATGAGATTAGAAGACCCACAGATCTGCACTTGTCTGATCTGACTTTAACCGCCCACAATTTACTGATCTTGTTCCTCGACTTGGACACTTTAGATGAGCACATGACCAATGTATGATCTCTGGCAACATCAGCTATTCAGTTTCCAGCAATGATGCCTTCCCACCCGTCTTCAGGAGCATCATAGTAAAGATGAAAACAAAATAAGATAAAAGAGACAATGCTGCTCCACCCCCTTCAGATATTGTAATATCTTTGTCTTCCAGGATGTCAGATATTTCTACCATCCCATGATTGCAGCTTCAGTTAGCTTCAAAAACTCCACAAACATTATCCTGAACACCTTTCTAGCCCCCTCAAACAGGAAGGAACCTCCGGTATCGGAACTTGCTGGCTGACCAGGGCAAAAAAAGGAAAAGGAAGTACAAACCTCAGACCACCATCTAAAATGTTTTAAGTTACACACCCATTTCCTCTCATGCACTTGCTTTATGCTTGGGAGTAAGAAGAGGAAGGGTGTGTAGGGGAAGTGATGATACTTGAGCTATAACACAGGGCTAACTCACCCATCTGCTTCATGAGAGTACAATTGGCATGATCTCCTCAAGGAGCCATAATCAACTACTACCAGTCCACCTCCTTTTCCTAGCTGGTCGCTCTGGCTTTACCTCTGAATCAAGAGCAGCTTCATTATTGGATGACTGCACTTCATTTTCCAATTGTTTGCTCAATGTAGTCTCCTTTACAATTGGCATCGGAAGTTTGAAGCGCTCACTTCGCCTCTTAAGCTTAGCCATAGTGTCTAGGTGGTGGTCTGGCTCATCCACTGTCTTATCCACAATTTGGCCTCCATCAACATCCTTGCCATCTAATTCACCGGCATTATTAAATTCAGTTTTGGCTCCTTCATCTGCCTGCACCACAACAACATTATCGCCTTCAATTTTCTTAACCCCTGATGAAGCAGATAATGTGTGTGTGTTGCCAGTGGCATCATAATCCCTCTCTTTGTGGCTGGTCCAGCGTTCCAATTTTGATCGCCCCTTCCTGGAACCCTGGTTCTCTTCATCTGAGGCAGGATCAGCTTCCTCTTGTTTCCTTTGCTGGGGGGACTCCGGTTCTTCATAAATTTGGTGGGGATCCTTGGAGACATCGGTGGAAGAAATGTTGTTACTTTCTTGCTCATTTAAGATTCTAATATAGACCTGAGAAAAGTGAACAATTGGCAAGCAAGCGTACCATCAGTAAGGGACTTTCCTAGGGGAGGGAATCTACTTGGCCCAAATAATAACTTAATACGATGAATCTATTTAGTGTTTACAACATTGTTCGATTGGATGTGAATCATATGACTAGCAACCTATGATGGTATCTGAATTTCAAATCATATTTTCCAATAAAAAACACTAACACACACAAGGGAGGAACAAAGATATGTCATAAACTACAAGAAACCTGAAGTGTGACAAAATTGACTGTAATGCACTTCAAATCCATATGAAGTATGCAGCTGCAAATGCGGGTGCATGTGCGGGTCAATTCAAGTACCAATAAATATGCATAACTATTTACAAACGAAAAACAGATTTTACAAAAAAATAATAGATATGCCATGACCAAATAACTCCTGAAATGGAAAATGCAGGTCATTAACAGTAAGCAATGGTCATCAGATACAATGTCATCAGACCTTCAATATCGACAAGGTAATAGTAGCATCTTCATTTAAATCTGCTTGTTTGATGTGGAAAAAAAAAATCTAAAAATTTGCTGTTTCGTGATAATGACCAACTGGGAAAGATTTCAATTGTTCTTTATCTTCTATTGATACAGAGGCTTACTTCATCAGTAAAAGATATAATATATGGCTTCAATATTCTGAAGCATACCTTGTCAGTTTGAGCGGTGTGGTGGTCTTCATGCTTTCTCTTACCAAGCCCCTGGCTGTGCTGCTCATGAGCTTCTGAATCTTTGGATTTCCTTGTATTTTCCTTGTGTCTTTCCCTGTACATCTGCTTGCCATCAGCACTAGGAGGGCAGTCCTTGTACGTGTTCATCCTTTCATGCCTAGAGTTTCTTCTGTCAGCGTTTGAATGTTTTTCACGCACAGATAAATGTCTGCGTCCCTTATTTTGTACATCATCTTCCCTTCCATGATCCCTCTTTGAATGATCATTATGTTGCCTTCTTTCTTTCTCTTGATGAACCCTACTATCATGGACTATAGTCTTTGATTCATCCCTATTCCTAGCACTACCACCCGATGCTTTATCTTCCATAGCCCGCCCACTCCTTACAGACCCCCACCCTTCTTCTCTTTCCCGGTGCATCGGTGCACTTTCATGAGGTTTAAGTCGCTGCCTATCCTCTCTCTCCCTATAGCGCCAGTTATCATCTTTATGATTGGAAGATAAGTGATCATCGGCCTTATCTCTCATTCTAGTGTCAACCTCTCTCCTCCTATGATCTATGCCATCATCCCTTGCTCTTTTCTTTCTCCCAGAATTTTCTTCATCCCGATAACCATGCAGAGTACTTAATTTGTCAGCTTTGCCTCTTAGATATTCTTCATCCCTTTTCTTTTTAATGAGAGGTTCGTCTGTGCTTTCATGACGACTCACAAGATCATCTCTTGACCTCTGCCATAAGATGTCATCTCTATTATGCCCTCTCCATTCTCTATCTTCTACACGCTTTTTTGAATGATCTTCTTCTTTCTGGTTTCTGTCAGTCACCCTTAACTTGCTCCTGTGCTTTGACACCATTTCATCACTATTCTCCCACCTCCTGTCTTCATCTTTGACTCTTCTACTGTGTACATTGTCCTCTCTTCTTTGCCAAGAACTGATAGAAGATTCTGATTCCTTTTTCCTCTCATAGCTTCTACTTCGAAGAGGGTGCTTATAAGAATCAGATGTATCATCCTTTCCTTTGGAAACAATGTAATCTTTCTTCATCACTTGTCTAGCATCCAGACCATAGTCATCTTTTGGTCGCAAATAACATTCTTCTTTGTGGGGTCTTTTTAAGCGACCCACCTGAATTGAATGTTCTTCTTGTATGACTTTATCACCATTTTCAGTCTGCTTTGGATAATCCTTACTGCTCCCAGATTTCTGTCTACTGTTATCACTATTTGAGGTTTGCAACTCATCCTCATGACCACTATCATGCCCTGCAGGTTGCTCAACCAGTGATGAAAGCTTTTGCTTCTTGCCAGTTTGAACTAATATATCATTGTCGCTGGTCTCATTAGGAATATGTACGTCTGACACCATGTCCTCCCCTTCATTTTCAATGTTAACTGGTGTAAGCTTTTCATCATGCCCACAGCATTGTTCATCAACACTCAGCTCTTTTACAGTATCATCAGCAACAGAAGATGATTTTCCAGAACTCCGATCAACTCCAGCGCTATCATCCTGTGTCTCCTCCTCATCACCAAGCCTGTTTGAGTGGACACTTGGACTAGGGATGCCATCAGTAGATTGTTCACGAGCATTGGAGGAGCTTCTATGTGAAGATCCCTGGGGCAACCTGAGGTATCAATTCAGCAATCCCACATTAGTATGGATCCAGAAACACAGTATCTTAAGCAAATCAACGCATACACATCAGATAAATCTAGAAAAAACACATTCAAAAATACAAAAAACTATTTGTAACATCAAATTACAATTTTTTTCAAGTCCAGTGTCCTAAATAATTTGAGAATAGGATGAAAAAGCATATGACTTGTTTTTTACCAACTCACTGTTCAATGATCCACTAAGCCTGACGATTGGTCAAAAGGCATGACTCTAAGAATTTGCCAGTATTCCTAGACATAGCTCCTTTGCTTCCAATTAGTTTCTTTCTCCATTTACCTGATGTGGCTTTATAAACTTACTGCTAATGACATGCACATATGCATAAGAATGATAATCTGATATGACAAGTGACTTCTAATACTCATGCAACTATGTGCAAGAAAATGTAATCCACACATGTATTGCTGCAATTACAGACAGGAGAAAGCAGAACCCACACAAGGTTTACCATCAATCGGCAAGGAATTGAAATACATGTGCTACTGAGTTTGAACTAACTATCATCACTTTTTCTATCTAGAACAACTAAATTAGTCAGTTCGACATATCCGTTGGTTGAATCCATAATATATGTGAGTCATATCAACTTCCTTGCATCTCTCATGGTATACCCTCTTCCTGCTGAGCCCCCCATCTCCTTCAACCAAATTGACAAGATAGGACTTGTGCCAACAATTCATCATGATATCAAAGACCCATCAATGGGTCAATCTCATAGGATTTCAGAGAGACACCTCAATTTCTTCTTAAAGCAAATATCATTCACCAACTTCTCGGAATCTCAGATTCTCTGAATGAATAGAGCTTTGAGGAAGATCCAAATGTGTGTTTCTATAATTGAATAATTCTATCTAATTTATTCAGTTTAAATTGTTATTACATACTACAATAGAAAAAGAAATATGTTTCTTCTCCATTAATCAAAAGCCTTTATATTCTTATTTGGACCTGACAAAGGTAACTGGACAATGTTGCTCAAAGTTGTGGTCCATGTCATCAAACATCAAGATTTCCTGCTTGTGTTTCCAGAGTGGTAGATGCAGTAGAGTAGTCAAATGCTGAATGCACATGCTGCAAACTATGCAATAGATGGCAAAGGCATCTCTCAGGCTTCGACTATTTTCATAAGCAAAGAAAATGAATTTAAGGAATGGAGTTCACATCAAATGCGCATAACTGCTGGTCCTCTTCCTTGGCTACCAAAACCAATTATGTCAAACCCTTCTGATGAGGATAGTAATTATGATAAGACTCGACTGACATCAGATGACGCCTCACGCAACAGCACCTGGTCAATGCAGACCAGAACGCCGACCGAGGCGCATTAACATCCTGCCAAAGCTCAATTCTTCACGCCACGCCAACACAAAGTCAGACGCTACTAGCCTGCCCCCTGCAAGCGGGCAGCTCAGGAAGCAGTAAGCTTTCCTATAAATACCCTCTCGTTCATAAGAAAGAGAGGAGGAGGGACAGACACATAAAAACACTTCTTAATCTGAAACCCCCTCCACATCTGCTAACATGATCGTCGGAGGGGTCGGGCCGAGCACCCCGGCCCGACCTTTGTGCAGGTGCGAAGCCGAAGGTCCCCTCCGGACGCGCAGGCGAGGAGTTCCTACTAGGAGGAGACGGCTACATCGTCCCGATCGGACACCGCACCCGATCGCCTCAACGGGCTCGAGGAACGCCCCAGGGAGATCCCCGTCGTCCGGACCCGAACCGAGCCGCGTCGGCCCCGAGGCCACGGCTCAAAGTTGTTTCCCACAACAGATTGACGCTAGAAGGAGGGCCCGGAATGTCGGGTGACCACCTGAGCAGCTCAGATAAGCCCACGGCTGAGAGGTCACACCCGACCGAAGCCTCGGGGGAACCTCCCCCGCACGGAGACCATCGTGACGAACACCCCGCCACGACCTCCGAACGATATTAGCGAATATTCAACGACCCGGGCTTGCCGCCGCCCGACGGCGCCCCAGCCGACTCAACGCCCGTGTCGTCCGAGGCCTTTCATGACCTCGCTCTTCAAGTCCGAGCCCTGATGGAAATGGTGCAAACCATTATCCCGCTCATTTCTCATCCGGCGCACCCGCCTGCGATCGAACCACTGCGACAACGCAAGGCGCCCGTTCGGGCCCACATGACGCTTCCGGAGCCCCCCACTTAGCCTCGGGTCCGACCAGCCCCACTCGGGGATCCAGTGATGGCAAACCCGAGCGGCCGCCCGGAACCCGAGGCACTCTCTTCGGACTCCCTGCGGGCCCAGTTGCGCTTTGTCAGCAAGCGACTCGACGAGGTGCAGAAAGAGGTTCGCATGTCCAAGGGGGAGCTCGGGGAGGACGCACACCAAGGGTCTCCCTTCACGCCCGAGATACAGGATCTGACAGTCCCCCCGGACTTCCAGCTCCCCTCTCTGGACGCTTACGATGGCTCCGCCGATCCGACGGACCACGTAGCCACTTTTCGCGCCCAAATGGCGCTATACGGAACCTCTGATGCCCTGATGTGCATAGCATTTCCTACCACTCTGAGAGGGCCGACCCACGCGTGGTATGGCGACTTAAAGACCGGAACGATTACTTCATTCGACCAGCTCGCCAATGACTTCGAGCTCCACTTCGTAGTCTATGCACGGCCAAGGCCCTCCGCGGCACTGCTCCTCGGACTCAAACAAAGGGAGGACAAGCCCCTCTCACATTTTGTGGATCGCTTTGCAACACAAATCCGGGGGTTATCGGACGCTCATCCCTCTATATTAGTGCAGGCGTTTATGATGGGCCTGCGACCTTCCAGATTCCTCTGGTCCCTCATGGAGCGACCACCCACCACGGTGCCAAATATGCTCCAGCGGGCTAGTCAGTACATCACGGCGGAGGCCTGGGTGGCCGTGAGGAGAATGGACGACTTTTGGTAGTGGGCTCCATAGAAGGGGTCAAGCACCCGCGACGGCTATCCGATGTAGTCCTCGTGAAAAGAAATTTAGGCCCTGCCTCAGTCTCTTCCGAGCGAAGGTTCAGTATCTACCTGACTACCTCCCGGCTCGCGGTTAGCCCCGGCCTAAATCCTTCTGAATCTACACGGCTCGACCGAAGTCCGCCGAGTCCACCTCAGCATGGCCTGCCCGCCTGAGCCGTGTCCCTCGGCCGTAGACTACCCGAGTTCTGCCTCAGGACGGCCTGCCCCCCTGAGCCGTGTCCTTCGGCCTTTATCATATCCCTCGGCCATAGACTGTCGAGCCCCCCTCAGGGCGGCCTGTTGCCCGAGACCACGCCTGCACGGTCTGCCCGCCTGCGTCGTGCTACTCGGCCGCATGAGGCCAAAGAGACCACGCCTGCGCAGTCTGCCCGCCTGCGTCGTGTTACTCGGCCGCATGATGCCTGAGACCACACCTGCGTGGCCAGCCCGCCTACGTCGTGCTCCTCGGCTCCATGCTCCCCAAGACACACCTGTGCGGCCAACCCGCCTGCGTCGTGCTCCTCGGCTCCATGCTCCCCGAGACACACCTGCGCGACTAGCTCGCCTGCGTCGTGCTCCTCGGCTCCATGCTCCCCGAGACACACCTGCGCGACTAGCTCGCCTGCGTCGTGCTCCTCGGCTCCATGCTCCCCGAGACACACCTGCGCGGCCAGCCCGCCTGCATCATGCTCCTCGGCTGCTCGGCCGCATGATGCCCAAGACTACACCTGCGCGGCCAGCCCGCCTGCATCGTGCTCCTCGGTTCCATGCTCCCCGAGACACACCTGCGCGGCCAGCCCGCTTGCGTCGTGCTCCTCGACTCTATGCCCCGAGACACACCTGCGCGGCCAGCCCGCCTGCGTCGTGCTCCTCGGCTCCATGCTCCCCGAGACACACCTGCACGGTCAGCCCGCCTACGTCGTGCTCCTCGGCTCCTTGGCTCCATGCCCCGAGACACACCTGCGTGGCGAGCCCGCCTGCGTCGTGCTCCTCGGCTCCTCAGCCCCATGACCCGAGACACGCCTGCGCGTTCAGCCCGCTTGCGTTGTGCTCCTCGGCTCCTCGGCTCTATGCTCTCCGAGACACACCTACGCGGCCAGCCCACCTGCCTCGTACTCCTCGGCTCCATGATCCCCGAGACAACGTCTGCGCGGCCAGCCCACCTGAAAGCTGAACCCATGCCTCGGACTCCCGTTACAACGACCGACGCATAGCTTCTTTCCAGGGGGGGGGAATATGATGAGGATAGTAATTATGATAAGACTCGGCTGACGTCAGATGACGCCTCACGCAACAGCACCTGGTCAATGCAGACCGGAACGCCGACCGAGGCGCATTAACATCCTGCCAAAGCTCAATTCTTCACGCCACGCCAACACAAAGTCAGACGCTACCAGCCTGCCCCCTACAAGCGGGCAGCTCAGGAAGCAGTAAGCTTCCCTATAAATACCCTCTCGTTCATAAGAAAGAGAGGAGGGACAGATACATAAAAACACTTCTTTATCTGAAACCCCCTCCACATCTGCTAACTTGATCGTCGGAGGGGTCGGGCCGAGCACCCCAGCCCGACCTTTGTGCAGGTGCGAAGCCGAAGGTCCCCTCCGGACGCGTAGGCGAGGAGTTCCTGCCCAAAGGAGACGGCTACACTGTCCCGATCAGACACCGCACCCGACCGCCTCAGCGGGCTCGAGGAACGCCCCAGGGAGATCCCCGTCGTCCGGACCCGAACCGAGCCGCGTCGGCCCCGAGGCCACGGCTCAAAGTTGTTTCCCACAACACCTTCTTATGACAACCCAAGTATATTGGAAACAGTAATTCTAACTGACAAGGAAAACAACCCCTTAGGGTCCGGCCCTGAGCATGCCGAATTTTATCATGCCAAACCAAAACTATTGCAAAAACACAATATACGTATATGAACTGCAGAGGAAAATTCGACATGCATTTCTCTTTTCTTTCCTGAGGGCAAGCGTCGTGTCATGGTAACTTTGCTGTACTGTTTTGTTTTTCTTTTTCTCCCTGCTGTTTTTCTGGATATTGCTAATTAGCGATAAAAAATGTCATGTAGTTGAAGCTTACAAAACAAATTGAAAGGAACATAAATTCTTTTGAAGTACAATTTACCTGCTGCTTTGGTGTATCCCCAGTGCTTTAGCAGGAGATACATGGCTCCTTGTTCTTGAATCTTGATGGTATTCAGCTGAAGATTCTGAAGGAAAAAGCAACACTTCATCTTTTTCCTTAGCAGAAAGGGCTCTTCTAGTCATTTCCTTATTCCTATTGCCGGAAGCATGTGAAAAGTGCCTCATATTTCCTGAGACAGTATTTCTATCGTCATTTTCAACTTCATGAAAACATTTATCATCATCTCTTTCAACACTCTTGTGTTTCTCTGGGGCACAGTTGCACATTTTTGGATCATCAAATGAATCCTGCAACACAATCTGTTCGACAAGAATTTTATTTGTTGATATCATTAATAAGTATTACATAAGACACATCACATATAAGACAAGTGTATTAGATATACACAAACATGTGGAAGTAGATATCGTTACTTTGGTAACCATCACAAGTCGTACATATAATAAATGAGAATATGGTAGTTGATATACACATGAACATCTGGAAGTAGATATCACAAAGTTACCTCAATAACTGCATCTGCATCACGGATGCGAGGAGGCCTGGTATCTATAGAGGGTAGGCGCTCACCATAACCACCTTCAACCTGTATTGCTCTCCCAGTTGGCTAACAAGCAAAAAAAAAAAAGATGAAACCTTAAAGTTCCATCCAGTAAACCGTTCTATAAAAAACCAATTGAAGACCATAAAAAACATCAGCCCCATGCTATATAGTAGTTCAGAGAATCAATAGATCATACCAATGGTGCCCGCATAACTGATGATCCTCTTCCTTGGTTACTAAAATCTACTTCCCCATCATCTGCTTTTTTATGCCCATTATTAGCAGAAATATTGTGATGGCCTGCTGCAGTAGCCAATTCGGGAGGTAAATCTGGATCATACTCCTGAAAGCAGAGTTATAAGTTATTGACAACTAAAGCTAAAACATGATTCCAGCAGATATAAATACGTAACCTGCTCTGATCGGCCACTCTCATAGACATGAATCTTGCTTTGCATGGTTGACTCTAAACGAAGTTGGTCCTGAGAATTCAAAACTTCAATCACAAATTAAGAACAACACATCAATGCCTTAAATAATTCACAATGAACAACAAGACTTTCACTTGCCAGCTGCTTGCAATAATCCTTCCACTTGTCTTCATCAAAACCAAAATTAAAAAAATCTGATATATCAACTCCGGGATGTCTCCACCGTTTTTCCTCAAAACTCTCAATGTCAACATCAAAAACTGACCTGAGGATTGAAAATTGATTTGGATAGATAGGATGGTTAAGTGAAAAAGTCTTTCAATTTTTTGGCCTCTCATCTACAGGCAAATCAGTTCATTCAGAATTGTAAGGATTAGGTATGTTCACATGCACAACTTTGATTTGACAAGATTGATCCACAAAAAAAGAATAAAAAATCAGCAGGAGCATGCTATCCTGCTTAATTAGCATAATTAGTTGAAACTTGAAAAGCAAGATGATTTGAACTATAAATGTACAACTAATAAGTTACTGCTTTATATGGCGAGCACATATCACATGTCAAACACAAATGGAATCCATGACTTTAAAACATAAACTAGAATGACCAAGAAGCAAGTTCTGCAACATCCCCTGATAGCTCATCAAGTCCTCAATCTCGAACTAAGTTTTGCTGATGGCGCAAAATCCTAATCATGGTTATCACCCAACAAACTTTCCCTGTGGACCAAGAAATTACATAGTCCATATATTTTCAACCAGAAGTGTGTTTCTTCCCATGCATTTTCATCCTTCTTCTTCCATCTCTAATTATTTCTTCAGCGCACTTGTTCTCAATTTACCACTTCACACATAACATGATAGGATCTATGATGTATTTCATCACCAGCAAATCCCCTTGAACATCTGAAGAAAGTGAAAATTTTACGAAATGCCAATTTTAACGATTTGTTTTTTGTTCAGTGATTCTAATGATCGGTGGTTGGTGCCAAGATGAGCACTAATTGAACTCATGCATCAAATTAGAAATATAATTGATGAGGATAGGTTGTCCTACATTGAAGGCAGACATCCAGTCGGTGTTAGATGTAATTTAATTGTAAACAGATATATGCATACCTGCAGTAGTATTTCTAAATAAAAATCAAAATGATTCTCTTGCAATTTCAGTTATAAGTTAACAGAATCCTGCCGGTGAGATGAACTTAAAGTTGTCTACTTCCTCTAAGTCTCTTGCAACTTTAGTCACAAGCTAACAAAAAAGAAAAGATTCCCCTGCCTGAAATTTAAAGTTTTCTACTTCCTCAACTTCTAGTAAAAGTCTATTTTCTCACATAATCTCACAAGTTCAAACAGACAATGGACAATCGCATGGAGACCATCCATTAAAAGGCATATATATGAAAAGGTATTACAGACTTGTTCACAATATGTTGCTAGCCTATCTAGATTCCAGAAAAGTTAGGTTTTACCAAGGATCAACATACAACAAGTTGCATTACTCATCTGGTTACACAGCAAAGATAACGACAAAGTGGTTCAAAGTTTTGAAACTAAGATCCTAGAAGAAACAAAAATGAGTGTGCAAATTACAAGCTTACTTGTGAGCAGGAAGGGTAAAATCCAGTCCACTGCCAAAAGCACGGGATGAACTATTGGTCCAAGCAGGGAAACCAAAGCCAGTATAGCCTTTGGGCCCATTTGGAATCCCCCTGCCACCAGCAGGTCTCCAATCACCTCTTCCTCCACCAGAAACGGGACCTGAGATAAGAGGAGGACGAGCAGCGCCCGGAGGACAAGCTGTCCCAGCAGCAGGGCCCCCAGGTAGAGGTGCTGCACCAGGTCTTATATACTGCATAAGAAACAAACCAAAATTAGCCAATGAGTTGTGATGCCATAAAGACAACCTACCAATTAAAGATATGACAACAGACAATGACATTGGCATCAAAGTATGGAGTAATTGGACAATAACTGAGTGAAAATACACAACACTAAAAGTGGTTTCCATGACAACAAAAGTGAAAACACACATGATCATGATATTTCTGCAGCAACTATCTGACTCGCTATAAATTTATCCATCTAAAATAACTGGCAGGCATGTCATCCATGATCATTCGATCCTATCAAGTTCAAAGTGTCAGCCAGTGTCAGTAGAAAAAAATTTGCATTATTCCAAATCATGTTTACAAAGCACAAAGACAAAATATATGGCTCATGATACCAACTCAGGATATGAGAATTGATAGAATTTTCACATCGGTCAACTGAACTACAATGGGAAACCTTCCAATATTCATTGTTTTCTAGATATCAATCCAGAAACAACCTGAACCATATATTAATACATCAAAGCATGTTATGCTAGATGATGCTGGATCATAGAGTAATAATGGTACAGTTACAATGGCCCAAATTTCTTAACAACAATATATATTGACTCCTGATACACAAATTCTCTTTGTTCAGCAGGGAAAAACCTGAATGAACAAATTACAAGAGTTAAGGAATATATCATTCATTTCTCAAAAGAAAGCTCAGGAGTTGCTACATTAGTTAGAAAATTTTACAAGACATTAGGCTTAAATATATAGCCTTAGTTATCATATCTGATAGCAAAAATAAAGGTTATTTCTCAAGTATTCTCTAATTTATAATCCAACTGATAGTAATTGCTATACATTTTCAGATATTTTACTTCAATTTGATAAAATAACTCCAGTAGGAGGGACATATCCTATTGTTGCCAAATAAGATAGCCCGTTATATCCAACCAAGAAAAATCTGGGCAAATGCAAGATGAATAACAAAATAAGAAGGTGTTAACAATAACTGAGGTGCCCTGAACTTGCACTGTACGTTGCTCCTTCTTTGGCAACCTATTGGTAATGTTTACCCTCTCATTCCATGAATGACCAATAAGAAGCATGCAGCACAAAAGACATCGCATTTATAATTGTGAAAATGACTTTAGTTTTACACCCACGATCATTTATTAACAAATAAGAAACTAATAAACAATTTAAGAATACGTAACAATGCCAAAGCTAAAATACACAAACCTACAGTTTCCACCTCACAGCAAGGATGAATGATAAGAATTAACCTTGTACATTGAATGATGCTGTGGATGAGACCTATGAGTGTTGTACCCAATCCTCGCCTCCAATGCACTTCCGGTAGCACTAGCAATTTTCGCCACATCCACCATCTCCTTTCTCTCCTCATCGCCAGTAGACTGCATAGCCTCCTCCCCACAGTTTTGCTCATCCGTAGCCGGGAGGTGGCGATGCTGATCCTCATCAGTGACAATGACCAAATCTTCTTCCCTGTCATCATCATCATCATCATCATCAATCCCAATTCTATCATTCCTGTCCACACCAAGCGGTCCATGATCGCTATCATTCAGCACGATCTGGATATCATCTTCGCTATCGCTGTCCCAATCCTCACTTTGTGATGGCTTCCTCTCTTCAATGTTCATGCCGACCAGAGGCCCGGAAGGGGCTGATTCAGCTGAGAGGCCGGGAATGACCGGAGCTTCGTCCGGATCGCCTAAATTTTCAACCACTCCACCTCCAAACAATGGATAGCCGTCCCCATTTGGGGCTCGAAGCCTCTCAGGGTCACCAATTTTACCATCCCCATTAGGAATCTCCGAAACCCTAGCTTCTTCTTCGTCATCCTCCAAAACCCTAGGCTCGCACTTATCGGGCACGTATGGTGCAACGACCTCTGTCGGCCTGGAGACCGCGCCATCGTTTTCGTCGTCCCAATTTTCCGGTGCCTCCACCACGGGAGGCGCGTGACCAAGCATCCAATCGCTCTGGCCGTAGTCTTCGGCGGCGGTGGCGGCGGCCGCGGCGGGAGGAGCTAGGGCCTGATGAGGGACCGATGGAAGTTCGGCGGCGGGGGAAGAGCGAGAGGCGCCGAACAATATCTCGTCCCCGTCGCCGCCTTCGATATCGTCGTCGGCAGCAGGAACGACGGGATCAGGGCGAGGCCCGAGGGAGGGGGCAGGAGGGGAGGCGGCGATGGGGCGGAATACGTCGGTGTAGAGCTCCCCGAACTCGTCGTCGTCCTCCATGTCCGAAGGTTCTTCTTGGGCGACGGACTCCGTCGAGGGAGCAGCGTTTAGAAGAGGTGGTTCGGTCCCGAGCGACGTTCCGGACCCACTTCAAAGAACCCGGAAAAGATACCCAGCTCAGTTCCTGATACAAAGCACTTTGGCCACCCGACAGTAACATACCCTGGGTCACCTGCCCTGTGATTGGACAATATAGAGCAGTACGTGGGCTCCACGTTAAACGGACAGGCAGTTGCTCTTGGCACCTCCATGGAATAAATCCATCTTTCTTTATTATAAAAAATACGACTCCCCACGAATATTCACCCAAATATGATAAAATATAGTGGCAAAAAATTGATTTATTTTCTGGCTTGGCGAATTTAAATTCAAACAAGTTAGTTTCATAGGATAGATAAGGAATCTACGCCTCCAAATATATTCCCAATTTTGTTTCTCATATTTAAACTCACAATCCGACTAATTTTCTTCATATCTGATTGTTATTATTTTTGTTGGCAAAACCTATGAATTCATCGACATAATTACTTGAAAAGAAATAAAAACTTGGTTCAATTTTGTCTCATGTCATGCTTCCATTTTCTTTTTCTTTTTTTCTTTATCGGATTCAAAGATAAAAGGCAAGAAGCGTTCGTCCACAAAGAAGCCTCATAAGATATCGACGGTTTATGTGATTGCAGTTAGTTTTATAGTTAGTTCAAGTTAAAGATATATAAATAATTCTTTAAAGAGGATTATTTGTTTTTTCATCCAAGATCGAATGATAGTTAGTGATAGTGTCTGAATCAGATCAATTCGATAATATCAGAATCGTTGTTTACTGTGAAACAAATTAACCATGATATATTAAGTTCTTTAATTTTGTGCTCCTTGGCACGGTCAGTAAAATCTTTATCAGATCATCGAAATATCCTACGATCAAAACTTCTCTTTACCACTTACCCTTTATTAGATTATCACACGGTTCTTTGATAAAAACTCGATTTCACCGTTTATTTTTTTTAATAAAAAATTACTTTTAATGATTTTTGCTAATATTTTATTTCCTGATATTTTCAAAAGATAGATTTGGTGTATCACATCAACTTGTCCTCTAATTGAAATATATAAATTGTGATAGCTTTTATCTTTGTTTTCTCTCGATGTTAGTTAATCGTCAGAAAATAGACGAGTGCGAAACTTGGCACAAACTGCCGAATATATAAAGGACGTTTTTCCTCATCGGCTTCAAATAATTACATTTCATGATGACGTTTTGGGTCCACTTGTTAAAGATGATCTCACTCTGCGTGTAATAATAAATTATGCAATATATTACACATACAAAACTATTCAACATCGTCTCTGCCCTATGCTTTTTCTTTGATATCTTAGACACAACACTAACTAACTACGTTCGCTCAATCGAGTTTGCCCAATCTGATCACTTACAGGTTACAAATATTCGTTTTTGATTTTTTTTTATGTATTTTTAAATCTATCAAGAATTGAATATTTGTTTGTCTTACAAAGCAGATTGGACTATAACACATGTGAAATTAATAATGTTTTGATCAACATCGACTCCCAATGTTTGGGAGAAGGAATCAGTGCTTTCGAAAGATTAAGAAAATTCAATCGATGAAACCCATATTAAAAATATGTTTAACTTAATATATATATATAAGAATAATAAACAAATAAATTAATTTATAATAGGAATGAAAAGCATAAAGAAAAATACAAATCGAATTTTTAATGATTCGATTATTACGACCTACGTCCACTCTCGATTCCTCTTCCGTCAAGGTCATCGACTTTTAATAACGATCTTCTTTCAACGGACAAGATCAACTACCCTTATTACAACTATTTCTCATTTTCATAGGCTCAAGAGAGAATATTCACACCTCTTTTATAATTGGACCTTACTCCTTAGAAGACTTCTAAACTCTGAGGAAAGAGACTCAATAATTCAAGAGAGATTACAACTATTTTTTCTCAAGAATTCTTTCTCATTTTTACTCTTTTTCTTGCAATCTCAAGCAAAAATAAGTGGGGTATTTATAGACTCCAAATAACTTCAAAAATAGAATAAAAAATTCAAATATCCGATTTTCGAGGTATCGACGGTAGCATCGCTTGCCACTATGTGCACTAGCGGTACCACCGCATGACACTAGTAGCACCCCGGAAATGTGCACTTCATGCGTTCCAGCTCATAGGTGGTTCCACCGCTTGGTCTAGTTGTGCCACCGCTTGACCTAATTGTAAGTCATTGAATGAGTCTTTCAATAAGCTCAAATCAACCCTGATTTAAGCCCAATGAGCCTTTAATTGAGTTAGTATGATCACACCTAAAACTAACTCAATTACAACTAAACTACTTTGATCATGACATAATCGATTACAAACATGATTCCTATGTTGTCCTTCATGTTATTGGTTTATCTGGTGCTTCGTTTGAACCTTCGATGCATCATCCTCTCTTTTGGCGTATTGCTTGATCCATCGGCACGTTGATCTCTCGCAACATCCGATCTTCTTGATGTAATATCTAATCCTTCTGGCCTGATGCCCGAACTCACGTCACGAAGTCTATCCTCTGGCATGTCAACTAATCCTTTGGCCCGACGTTCAATCTCTAACATGATCCATTTTGGCCTAACGTTTAATTCTTCCTATTTCAATCGATTTATCTTTCTATGATCAAACCTAGTCCTACGTCACTCAAACGCTGATTAGATCATAACTTTAGGTTTATATCTAAATGGGCCAATTCTTGGTCGAGGCTCAGTTTTTACGTACTAATTATGTTATCATGTGTCTGAGCCTAAATTTGTGATTCTATTTTTCCTTTTTGTTTCTATCTTATGTTTTTATTAGCATGTTAGGAGATTTTTAACATGTTGAGGAGGAAATGCATTAAGTTTTATTTTATATGTTTTTCCTTTTAGCATAAGTACATCCTACATGTTGATGAGACCAATAGAGACATTTAAGTATATTTTTCACATAATCTCGATATTGTACCAGAAATAGCATTTGTGTATTAAAGTAATTAATTATTCGATTTGTGATTACTATATGGTATCCAAGATAAAAGGAGAAGATAGATGTCACCCTTCACCCATTTGTCCACATGCATAAGAGTCTAAAGTAGACGATTATGGATTGTCCCTCTCTTATCACCCACATGGATAAGAGGTCAAGGGAAAGGTTATTAGAGGTCGTTAGAAGTTGTCTCCCTATATAATATTTTATCTCTTTACGACTAGTTAAAAAAAAAATCTCATCTTCAACATAATGAATGGGAGATCACCATTTTTTTATCACTTGTGTCTATACTCATATGCCTTAAGTTACTAACTTGGGTGTTGAAGGGCTTCGTGTAGGTGGCACTGTTATGATCGAGAGCACTAAGAGGGGGGGGTGAATTAGTGCAGCAGAAATCTTACAGCAATTTAAAACCGAAAGGTGCGTTCGTTCGATAAAATCTATTATGATGCAAAAGCCGATTCACAGTTTGTATTTAATCGCAGTTTGCGACTGAGCGCAGATTGCGTCCAAGTTCAGTTTACGTCTAAACTCAGTTTTACGTCTAAACACAGTTTTACGTCTAAACGCAGTTTTACGTCTAAACACAATTTTACGTCTAAACGCAGTTTTGCGTCTGAACGCAGTTTTACGTCTAAACTCAGTTTTACGTCTAAACGCAGTTTTACGTCTAAACGTAGTTTTACGTCTAAACGCAGTTTTGCGTCTAAACGCAGTTTTGCGTCTGAACGCAGTATTACGTCTAAACGCAGTTTTACGTCTAAACGCAGTTTTACGTCTAAACGCAGTTTTACGTCTAAACGCAGTTTTGCGTCTGAACGTAGTTTTACGTCTAAACGCAGTTTTGCGTCTAAACGTAGTTTTACGTCTAAACGCAGATACTGAACTTTGAAAAGCGTTTTATGAATGCGCAGAAAGCAGTTTGCAGTTATAAATGGAATCAATACGTTAACGTAAACTGCAATGTAAAGATCGTACGAAAACACCGATTTACGTCTTAATGCAGATTCGGAAAGATCTGAACTTAGAGAATCGTTCGTAAAAGCGCAGAGGGCAGTAGCTATGTAGGAGGTTTGCAGTAATGGTAAAGTGCTCAAAATAAACGCAAACCAGAGATTTAGAGTGGTTCGGTCAGCCTTGACCTACTCCACTTTTGGCTTCCTCCACTGATGAGGTTGCCGACGTCAACTAGAGGCCTTCCTTCAATAGGCGAAGGCCAACTGCCCTTTTACAGTTTCTCTCCTTTTGATAGGCTCAGGAGACAACCCTTACAGATCCTTTCTCTCCTCTCTTTACAACTCAAGACTTGAAGAACAGAAGAGAAGAGAACTTTTGGACTTTACACAAGTTTGAGCTCTTAGAATCACTGAAAAGATCAAGAATTCGGTGTGGATCTGTATCCTTTCAGTGTTGAATGGGTGGGGTATTTATAGGCCCCAACCCAATTCAAATTTGGAGCTCAAAACGATCAAATCCCGGAATTTCAAGATCAGGCGGTTGCACCTCTTGACTGGAGAGGTTGCACCGCCTGGCAGAGCTCGAAGACTGAGCCTCTGGGCGGTGCCACCTCTGTCAGAGGCGGTTGCACCTCTCTGCCAGAGCTCGAAGACCGAGCTCAAGCGGTGCTACCTCTCTGTCAGGGAGGTTGCACCGCCCAATCTAGCTCGAAGACTGAGCTCTGGGCGGTTGCACCTCTTGGCTGGGGCGGTTGCACCTCCCAGTCTCACTGGAAGACATAGCCTGGGCGGTGCTACCTCCAACCCTGGCGGTGCCACCTCTTTTACTATTCCAGCTCACTTGGTTTGGCTCCAAACTTGGTCCAAACCAGTCCGAACTTGGGCCTAATTGGCCCCTACTTGGGTTATAGGATTAACACCTAATCCTAACCCTAATTAACGTGCTAACTATGAATTTAAAGACATTTTCTAAGCTATTACAAAGTTCGTAAGTCAAGACTTCTTCTGGCGAGCGGAAGCAAACTTCCGGCGGTCTTCCGATGAACTCTCGGAAACCATTCTGCGGACTCCCGGCAAGCTCCTAGACTTCACGATTTGATCTTAGCGAGTTCCAACGAGCTTCGTCGGCAAGCTCCGATCTTTCTCGGCGAGCTCCGTGAACTTCCAACGAACCTTTCGGCGAGCTTCCGAAAAACCCTTCGGCAAGCTCCCAACTCATTCTCGGCTAGTTCCGGTAGCATTCCCGACGAACCTTCGGACTTCCGTCGAACTCTCGAACTCGCAACAAATCCTTCGCGCTTGACTCCGACACTTTGTTTCGCTTTATGTCTTCATTGTTATCATAGTTAATCCTGCACAACAAAACAAAAACTTCGATCGAGACAATTAATCCTAAGCAATTAACCAAGTTGTCCGACATGTCATTGGTCCCTCGACGCTTCGTCCGATTCTTCGGCGCATCGTCCTCTTCTGCAGCCTATTGCCCAATCGACCAGTTGACTCCGCAACTCCAATATCCTTGGCACAATACCCGCTCTTCTTGGCCCGATGCCCGAGTCCACGGCCCGAAGCCTTCTGTCGATACGTCGACCGATCCACCGGCCCGACGTCCAATCTTCTGACATGTTCCTTCGGCACAACATGATTTTCCTGCTTTAATTGTCTCATCCTGATCGAAACATCCTGCGTCACTCAAAACGCAGATTAAATCATAAACATATATCAAGTAGTTTCATCATCAAAATACGAGATTCAACAGGCACCTCAGGGGCTCAATGTTTCTGTTGAATCTCGTATTTTGAAGATGAAACTACTTGATATATGTTTATGATTTAATCTGCGTTTTGAGTGATGCAGGATGCTTCGATCAGGATGAGACAATTAAAGCAGGAAAATCATGTTGTGCCGGAGGAACATGTCAGAAGATTAGACGACGGGTCGGTGGATCGGTCGACGTATCGACAGAAGGCTTCGGGCCATGGACTCGGGCATCGGGCCAAGAAGAGCAGGTATTGTGCCAAGGATATCGGAGTTGCGGAGTCAACTGGTCGATTGGGTAATAGGCTGCAGGAGAGGGCGATGCGCCGAAGAATCGGACGAAGCGTCGAGGGACCAATGACATGCTAGACAACTTGGTTAATTGCTTAGGATTAATTATCTCGATCAAAGTTTTGTTTTAAGTGTGCAGGATTAACTATGATGGAAGAAAGACATGCAGCAGGAGTTGCGTCGGAGTCAAGACAATGATCACGTTGGGAGTTCGAGAGTTCGACGAAAGTTCGGACAGTCGTTGGAGGTTCTACAGGAACAAATCTGAGAAGTCCATGAGCTTGCCAAAGAAGCTCGTCGGAACTCGCCAAGTGGATCGTTGCAAGTCCAGGAGTTTGCCGGAAGTCCGCAGGAGCATCACCGAGGGTTCATCGGATGATCGACAGAAGTTCGCCGGAAGCTCGTCGGAAGAAGCGATTGACGCACCGGAGCAAGTTGCAGTAAATGTCTTAGGAAATATCGTAGTTAGAACAATGATTAAGTTGGAAATGGGAGGTGATCCCATTAACTTAACCTTGGGGCAATTGGGCCCTTGAAAAACTCAAATTGGGCCTAATGGATCAACCCATTCGGACCCTGATTTCTGCCAGGCGGTTGAACCGCCCAAGCCAGGAGGTGGCACCGCCTGGGCTAAGTCTCCAAGCGAGACTAGGCGGTGCAACCACCCCAACCAGCAGGTGGCACCGCCTGGGCTTAGTCTCCGAGCGAGACTGGGCGGTGCAACCTCCCCTGACAGGAGGTGGCACCGCCTGGGCTCGGTCTCCGAGCTCTGGCTGAGCGGTGCAACCGCCTCAGTCAGGAGGTGGCACCGCCTGAGCTCGGTCTTCGAGCTCTGGCAGGAGGTGGCACTACCCAGAGGCTCAGTCTTCGAGCTCTGCCAGGCGGTGCAACCGCTCCAGTCAGGAGGTGCAACCGCCAGATCCTGGAATTCCGGGAATTGACAGTTTTGAGCTCCAAATTCAAACCGGGTTGGGGCCTATAAATACCCCACCCATTCAGCACTGAAAGGTAAGATACATACACCGAAATCCTGATCTTATTCTGTGATTCTTAGAGCTCAAAATTGTTGTAAAGGCCAAAAGTTCTTCTCCCTCTTTTCTTCCAAGTTCTGAGCTTTAAAGAGGAGAGAAAATTTTGTAAAGGTTGTCTCCTAAGCTCGTCAAAAGGAGTGAAACTGTAAAAGGGTGGTTGGCCTTCGCCTATTGAAGGAAGGCCTCTAGTTGACGTCGGTGACCTCGTCGGTGGAGGAAGCCAAAAGTGGAGTAGGTCAAGATTGACCGAACCACTCTAAATCTCGGTTTGCATTTACTTTGAGCATATTATCTTTACTGCAAACCTCCTCTAAAGCTTACTGCTTTCTGCGCATATACGATCGGGTTTCAAGCTTTGCACTTTCCGAATCGGCGTTTAGACGTAAATCAGTTTTATCATACGATCATCATATTTTTGTTTGCGTTTACGTTTTGATTTCTATCATAACTGCAAACTGCCTTTATATCCTTGCTTAAATTACATCTCGCTTAATCAAGAAATTTACGAATCAGCATTTAGACGTAAATCAGTTTTTTCGTACGAATATCATATTTCAGTTTGCGCCTATTATCTGATTAGAATCATAACTGTAAACTGCATTTATATATTTGCTGCATCTCGCTTAAACAAAAGTTAAAGTGATTTACGTATCGGCTTTCTTACCAAAATCACTTTTAACGAGCGAACGCAGTTTTTGTTTTTCGTAGAAGGTTTTCCGCTGCACTAATTGACCCCCCCCCCCCCTCTTAGTGCTCTTGATCCCAACAGTTTCCACCTCAGAGGCACCTTAAACAACCTTGCACATACGCATTCAAACCACATTGGGCCAATTAGGACATCAACAACTTCTTCTCTTAACATTTTTAGCGCTAGAAGGAGGGTTCGATATCACAAAAATGCCCATCTCAGGAGCTCAATGTTTCCACCTCAGAGGCACCTCAAACAACCTTGCACATACGGGTTCAAATCATGTTGGGCCGATTAGGACGTCAACAACTTCTTTTCTTAACATTTTTAGCATTCGAAGGAGGGTTCCATATCACAAAAATGCCCACCCACCAACCATCTTAATGAACGCTCAAGCAAGAAGGCTTTATCCCCAACCCATAGTATTTTCACCAAGGGAGGCAACAGTGACCCTTTTCACACATAGGTGCATCCACCACGATGCAAACACCGATGTTATACTGACATCTATTAAATGACATAGGTCTCTCACCCGTTGGGATGACCCCGAGCCACTTGCTTGTCCTCGTCAAGATGTTCTGAATCTCATTCAGCAAATGCAAATGCTAATAGGTATGATAGAGGTTGTTACTTCACTTGTTTCAGTTAGCCCAATAGATAATGCCACCAGCTCAACTGCCACTAGCATCGACACCCATCAAGGCTCTCCCACCCGACATGGTGCCGACATCTTATGAGCGCTTGAGACCCGTCGAACTACCAAACGAGGGGACACTTCAATCTATAACCATGGAATTTAGCAGATAATACTACCACTTTATCTTGCTTGAATTCAAGACCTAGTCGATGTATTCAATGGAGGATTCCCTACGGATCCAACTATAGCAGACGAACTAATATTTGAAGGAGATGCGATGAGAGTTTGAACAATCAAAAGGGGAAGGACTGGTCGACCACACCTTAAGTTAGTTTCCATTCACCCATAAAATCCAAGAGTTACTGATTCCAGTGAACTTCTTATTGGAAAATCTGGTGTAACATTACATGTGCAGCAGAAGAATAAAAAATAAATATCCCAAAAAATTTTGCAGAAAAAGGTTTCATCATCGTGCGAAGATTGGTGTGTAAAAACCCGCAAAATCGAAAACTGCGTATATAAGAAAGATGTATTACCTAGGGAGATCATATATCCCTGAAAACTTACAGATCTATGGGAGAGGATGAAGAAGGTCAAATTTTCTCCTCTATAGCAGTGATCCACACGATAGGGGCTATGAAAATGCTCCTCAAATCACTGTTCAAATTTCCTTATTGCACGCACCACACAATCAAGAAAGGGTCGGCCCTTATTGCTATCTATAAGCCTCAAACAAGGGCTGTTGGCTGAGCAGGAGAGGCGGAGAGGAGAATAGGAGGTGACAACTAAAATGGGTCTAGCCTATGACCCTTTGGTTCCCTCCTATTTATAGAGGTCCTCTATCAACTTAACCCTAATAGATCATATCCTATTGGGTATTAGATCTCCATTCAACTACCCAAACATCTTATATCAGTGAGTCTTTACCAAATAATCTCTCATTGACTCTTATTGGATCTCGTCCATAAGATCCAATAATTCAAGGGCTTATTGGATATCCAATAAGATAAAGGCTCCAACGTATATCTCACATCCAAACCTCTACTAGTCGTAATACCTATCATATGTGTATGACCCTCTAAGCTCAATATCGAGCTGGTCATAAGTCATACATGTTAGAACTCCTTCTAACTCAGTGAATTATTATCTCTATAATAATTCACTCGACTCATTGACTACCGACGTACGATGCCACTACACCGCAGTCCCCATATGATATAGGGGAATCAAATCCATTGAACCTATCTGTCCTCAGTTACCATATATCTATAATCTCTTATCCATCTAATATCCCATAAATTTTATATTAGGAATGGTGCTGTCATACTCATATGGTTTCTACTCGAGTCTCGCTTTAATCGGATTCTCCCGGAGAACTCTTTTTCTCTCAATCTGAATGACCTTGGTCAGGGATTTGCTTGAAAAGAAAAAGAGATATTCTTCTCATGATACTAAGTATGAATGATCCTCTATCGACAATAAATAGCCCTTGTAACGTTGACTACCACTCCCGATGACCGGTTGTGCTAGATTTGGAACTTCTAGGTCTATAAATTGGGAATCAAAGAGTGAAGTACTTATACATGACATCCTTGGTGTCTTAAGTCTAAGGACCATATATACCATTGGGACGATTGAATCACTGTATGATAATGAGGTATCATCAACCATCCAATATTTTATGAGTGGATCAATCAGTGAACTCATTCTCCAATGAGCACATGCGTGGTGTCCCTAGTGTCCCCACACTAGCAGTTATGAGACTAGCCACCTATATCATATGGATGGGTATATAACACACCAGTCTATCGGTCATCTCGATATCCCTCTTGAGTGTCCTATGATCGGGATTATTTATGGTATATGTTTAATGGTGAATCAATCTCATTATCATGATCTTATCACGATCTGATTCCCATTGCATAGATCCATGAACATCAAAATACATGCAATATGCACTATAAAATGAGAAAAATATCAAATAATTAATAAGAAAAAAGAATGTGTATCATATCACATGTGTCATCACTCACGTGATTGGCTAACATGACACCTATAACTAGCGATCCCTCACTTGATCTAAAGTCAATCACCTACATGTTTATTCTCAATAAGACACTTGTAACTCTTTCCACTGCTATATCTCTTCAAGCCACGATCTATTAGATTAGGTGGAATCTTCTTAAAACGTGCTTAGACTTTTGATGAGACTTGGATTCCTTTGCTTAAGCAATCATCCCGTCGTTATCGCAATATAAGGGAATCAACTCATCGCTGGTATCTTGCTTGAAACTCTTCAAACATACTGCTTCTCTATTCAAGGTGAACACATACCCTAAATTAAACTTGCTATCATCAACATCGGACTAAAAACTCGATTCTGTGTAGCCCTCAACCCTAAGGCCACTTTCTCCGTATATTAGTAAAAGATCCTTAGTCATTCTCAAGTACTTAAGGGCACTTTACTGCTTTCTAGTGCTTTGAGCCTAGATTCATATAGTATATACTCGTGACACTCTGAGCATATGATATATTAGACCTAATACATAGCATAACATATATGATATGCTAGTTATAGGTGCCCTGCAAGCCAATCACATGAGTGATGGCACGTATGACATGATACATATTCTTTTTGTTTATTATGTTTTGGTATTTTATCACTTTATATTGCTTGTTGCATATATGCATATATATATCGTGATAAGATCACGATAATGAGATCGATTCACCTTTAAACGTAGACCATAAATAATCATGGTTATAGGTTACTCGAAAGGAACATCGAGATAATCAGACAGACTAATGTGCTATATACCCATCCATATAATGGAGGCAGCTGGTCTCATAGCTATTCGTGTGGGGACACTAGGGCTATAGTATATGTGCCAATTGGAGAATGGGTTCACTAATTGATCCGCTCATAGAATATTGAATGGTTAATGATACCTCATTATCAGACAGTGATTTTGTTATCCCAGTGGTATATTTGGTCCTTAGACTTGAGACACAAAGGATGTCCTGTATGAGTACTCCACTCTTTGACACCAGACTTATAGGCTTGGAAGTTTCAGATCTACCATAGCCGATCATCAGGAGTCGTAGCGAATCTTTTGAGAACTATTGAGTGTCAATAGAGGATCATCTATTCTCGATGTCATAAGAGAAATATCCCATGTGTTCTTACTTAGACAAATCCCTAGCTAGGGTTATTCGGATTGAGAGAGAAAGAGTTATCCGAGAGAATCTGATTAGAGCGAGACTCGAGTAGAAACCGTATGGGCTTGACAGCACCATGCTCGGTATACGGTCTTTGAGATATTAGATGAATGATGTGTTGAATCTCATATTTTGATGATGGAACCAATTGATAGTGTTTATGATCTAATTTGCATTTTGAGTGACGCAGGAAGCTTCGATCAGGGAGAGACAATTAAAGTAGGAAGAATCATGTAGGGCCGAAGTGGAATATGTCAGAAGATTGAACGTTAAGCTGGAGGATTAGTCGACGTATCAGTAGAAGGCTTCGGGCCATGGGTTCGGGCATCGAGCCAAGAAGAGCGAAAATTACTCCAAGGAAATCGGAGTTATGGACTGGTCGATTGGGCAATAGGCCGCAAGAGAGGATGATGCGCTGAAGAATCGAACGAGGCATCGATGAACCAATGACATGCCAGACAACATTTGATTTAGCTTTGTAATAATTGTCTAGATCGAAGTAGGTTTTAGGTGTCATTGGGTTGAAATTAGGCTAACTCAATTAGGAGCCAATTAGGCCCAAGTTTGGGCTGTGTTAGGCCAAGCGAAAGACTCAAAAAGTGACACAATAGGTGGAACCGTTGGTGGCGCAGTCTCCGAGACTGTATCAGGTGGTGGTACTACCAGACTGGGTGGTGGTACCGCCTAGTGGCAGGGTGTCAGGCGGTGGTACCGCCCAGTGTCAATGCTACAGGTGGTGGTATCGCCAGTATCTGAAAGACCCGGGATGAGATTGGTTTTGGTTCCAAGTTTGAATCAATTTGAAGCCTATAAATACTCCTCTCATCCCTGGTTAACAAGCATAACCACAAAGGACTTAAAAGTGGGAAAATGCTATATCAATCACTTGAGAAATCCCCTCATCTAGTTCTAAAGTTAGAATTCTATTTAGAGAGGAGTGAGTGCTTATAAAAGGTTGTCTCCTAAACCTGTGAAAAGGAGAAGAGGGGTGTAAAAGGGTACTTAATCTACGCCCGTTGAAATAAGATCGGTAGTGGAAGCCAATAGCCTCGAGTGAATAAGAATCGGGGGTAGATATAGGTCACGACGATCGAACCACTATAAAAATTTGGTTTGCATTTCTATTTTGCTCTTTACTTTCATTGCAAACTGCTTTACTTCCACTATGCTTACGTACACTTTTAAGTTTAACATCTTTTCGAAATGATTTTATTGAATGAAATTTTCGACTCGATGTGATTTTTATCGCTGCACTAATTCACCACCCCCCCCCCCCCCAATCTTAGTGTCGACTCGATCCTAACAATTGGTATCAGAACTACATATATTGAAAAACTCGTATGAGAGTTTTGTTGCTTTCTATGAATCTCTATTTATGGAATATCATTGAAAATGGATTTCAAAAGTCTTCTCTTCCAATGAACGAATGGAATAAATTAGAAAAGAAGACTTTCTTTTTTAATGACAATGCTATGAATGCTTTGTTTTGCGCCTTAGATAAAAAAAGAATTTAATTGTGTTTCTATTTGCGAAACTACTCACGATATTTAGCACACACTTGAAATCACACATGAAGGCACGAGTAGAGTTAAAGACTCTAAAATTAATCTTTTGATCCATGATTTTGAGTTGTTTTATACGAAACCAAGTGAAACTATTGTTGACATGTATACTCGTTTTACGGATGTCGTCAATAGTTTAAAAACACTTAGAAAAAATTTTTATAACCTTGAACTTGTTAATAAAATACTAAGATCCCTTCCCAAAAATTGGGATCCTAAAGCAACAACTATCAAGAATCAAAGAATTGAACTATCCGATTGAAGAATTTATTGGGTCTTTAATGACCTATGAAATGAATTGTATGACACAAAATAAACATAAGAATTACCTTCCAAAGAACATGAAGGATTTGACATTTCAAACAAAAGAAGACCACGTGAGAGAAATCTCAAATGATGGTGATAATGATGATCATGATGATCTTGAACTCTTAGTAATAAAATTTAAAAAGTTCATAAAACAAGAATCAAAAAATAAAAATAAACTTAAAAAGAAGAAGTTACCGAAGAAGAAGAAAGTATTCAAGACGACTTGGGATGAAATGAGTGCATCCGAAGACGAGGAGCAAACTGATAAAGACGAAGTAGTGAACTTCACTTTGATGACTCTTGATAATGAGGTAAACAACTCAAACAAATTTTCTTTATCTTATTTTGAAATTACTTGATGCTTTTAATGAGTTATTTTTAAATTAGTTAGTAAAAGAAAAAATTATCATGCTTCTCATGACAATTGTATGTTAACTCCTAGCACTAAGCATGAAAGTTAGATTCATTTAAAAAGAAAAATGCATTACAAACAAAATAATTTTGATTAAAAATACTTTATGTTTAATGAAATCATGTTTGATGATTTAATGATGCATAATGATGTAAGACATAATAAAAATATTAAAAGTTTTGGTACCATCCTTAATGATTTAATCATGCATGATGATTTGAAATCTTGGTGATTTTTGTGATGAATCTTGTCAAAGTCTTTTGGTTTTAAACATGATGCATGATTTTGAAATAAAAACAAAAAAATAAAAATTTGGGCATACTTGTATGAAATCAATCACATGAATTGAAACAATAAAAATGGGAATGCATTATTGAAAATTTCTCTATCACTATCTTGTCGATTTTTCAAAAAGAGATTAATGAATATATTTATGTTATTTTTTATGAATCTCTTGAAAGTGATTTTGATGATTTGACGATTTGAAATTGAACGAGGAATGATTTGATTTCATTAGAAGAGAATTAGGCATGCTAAATCTTCCAAATGTATGAATTCCTTTTTCAGATTTCTTGGTTCTTCATAACTTGAATTTTCTTTTTAAATCAAGATCGTCTTTCTATTTGTAAAAGAAGAGCCTTGATTCATGGATTTTTGGATTAATGACTTAATTAATTCTTTTGAATCCTTCTTCTTTCTATTTACAACAAAAGGGATTTGATTTATGAAATTTTATTCATGGATTTTTTATCCTTCATTTAATGATCACTTCCCATGAATTCTTCCTCACTCTTCTCACAAAAGAAGAATTTTATTCATGAACATTTAGTATATGATGATCATTTGCAGGAATAGGGGTTTAATTTTGTATGGACATCTTAATCCTTTTAATGAATTCTTTCTCAGTGCTAAAATAAAAGCTTGATTCAATAAAACTCATTTATTATGGATTTGTCTAATTTGCTACAATATACTCATGTGGGCCTTGTTAATGATATTATATCTTTTTCAGCTAACAATGTTGCCTCATAATCTTTAACTTAGCCCACTTAAATATAACAGCTCATCAAAATATTCCCTGCACAAAGTTAAAACTGTTTCAATGTACTTTTCTTCATGACCAAAGAATGCATTCATGGAGTTGGTTATGTTGAATCTCGGATTTTGATGATGAAACCAATCAATATGTATTTATGTTTTAATATGCGTTTTGAGTGACGTAGGATGCTTCGATCGGGATGAGACAATTAAAGCAAGAAAAATCATATTGGGCCGGAGGAATATGTCAGAAGATTGGACGTCGGACCGGTGGATCGGTCGACGTATCGACAGAAGGCTTCGGGTCGTGGATTCGGGCATCGGGCCAAGAAGAGCGGAGATTGCGCCAAGGATATCGGAGTTGCGAAGTCAATTGGCCGATTGGGCAATAGGCCGCAAGAGAGGACGATGCGCCGAAGAATCAGACGAAGCATCGAGGGACCAATGACATGCCGGACAACTTGATTAGATGCTTAGGATTAATTGTCTAGATCGAAGTATGTTTTACATGTGCAGAATTAACTACGATAGCAAAACATGAAGCAAAATGAAGTCTCGAAGTCAATATTGAGATCACGTTGGGAGTTCAAGAGTTCGTCGAAAGTCTGGATATTCGTCGGAAGTTCTACGGGAACCAACCGAGAAGTCATGGAGCTTTGCTAGAGAAGCTCGTCGGAACTCACCAAGAAGATCGTCGTGAAGTCCAGGGGCTTGCCGAGAGTCCGTCGGAACATTGCCGAGAGTTCGTCGGAGGTTCGCTGGAAGATCGTCGGAAGAATTGACATAGGGATTCATTTAGCTTAGAATATGTCTTAGGAATCGTAGTTAGCACGTAATTGGGATTGGATTTGGGCCAACCTAATTAGGGTCCAGCTAGGCCCATGTAATCACTGTGTTGGGCCCAATAAGAAGCCCAAACAATACCCCAAGAAGACTCACCGTCGTGGCACAATCTTCGAGGCTATGTCAAGCGGTGGTACCGCTAGTCTGGGCGGTTGTACCGCCCCTGGCAGGGTGCCAGGCGGTGGTACCGCCAGTCTGGGCAGTGGTACCGCCCAGCACTCTGCCCCAAGCGATGGTACCGCCAGACCTGGGCGGTGGTACCGCCTAGGACAGTGTCTGTCAAACTAACACTAGGCGGTGGTACCGCCCAGCGCAGGCGATGGTACCACCCATGCCCGGGGAACCCAAGATGAGAAGTTTTTAGGCTCCATGTTTGAATCAACTTGAAGCCTATAAATACCCCACCCATCCCTGGTTAAAGCACACAAGCACAAAGAGATTAAAAGAGAGAAAACGCCGCTGCAATCTCTAGAATTTCCCTCCTCTAAATCCTAAGTGTTAGAATTCTGTTCAGAGAGGAGAGTAAGTGCTTGTAAGGGTTGTCTCCTAAACCCAGTAAAAGGAGAAGTGGGGTGTAAGAAGGAGGTTGATCTTCGCCTAGTAAAGGAAGATCGTTAGTGGATGCCGGTGGCCTCGACGGAAGAGGAATCAGAGGAGTGGATGTAGGTCACGATTGACCAAACCACTATAAACTCCCGTCTTCTCTGGTTTGCATTTTATTTCCTGCTATTACCTTACTGCAAACCCCTTCAATAGCTTACTACCTTCAATACATTTACGTATGCTTTCAAGTTAAGTTTCCGAAATTGGTTTTACGTTGGAAACATTTTTTATCGTACGAGAGATTTAACGAAGTTGACGTTTTTATCCGCTGCACTAATTCACCCCCCCCCCCTCTCTTAGTGTCAACCCTGATCCTAACAATTGGTATCAGAGCCTGGTATTTCTCATTTCGGATTTACACCCGAGAGAAATGACTCTTCATGGCTTTCAAGAGGGCTTATCGGTTGTTCGTCCACCGTTGTTTAACGAATTGGACTACACTTATTGGAAAACTCGAATGAGAGTTTTCTTGATTTCTATGAATTTGGATTTATGGAATATTATTGAAAACGGTTTTCAACTTCCCTCTAAATCGATGAACGAATGGTCGAATTTGGAGAAGAAGTATTTTTCTTTAAATGCAAAGGCTATGAATGTCTTATTTTGCGCTTTGGACAAAAATGAGTTCAATCGGGTTTCTTTCTGCGAAACGACTTTCGACATATGGCACACTCTTGAAATCACACACGAAGGCACTTCTAGAGTTAAAGATTCAAAAATCAACTTTTTAATGCATGATTTCGAGCTTTTTCGAATGAAGCCGAGCGAAACCATTGTTGACATGTACACCCGTTTTACGAATGTCATTAATGGTTTAAAAGCTCTTGGGAAATGTTTCTCAAATTTTGAACTTGTCAGTAAAGTTTTACGATCACTTTCTAAAGCTTGGGAATCAAAAGTAACGGCAATACAAGAAACAAAAGATTTAAATATTTTTCCACTTGAAGAACTTATCGGCTCATTGATGACATATGAAATGGTGAGCAATGCACATGATGAACAAAACAACCTTCCAAAGAACAGGAAGGATTTGGGACATAGAACATTTGAAGACCACTCGAGCATAAGCTCAAGTGATGGTGAACAAGAACTACTCACTAAGAAATTTAAAAGATTAAAGAAACAAAAATTTAAGAACAAAAAGAACGGAACTACTTGGTTTGAACGCAAGAAGAAGAACACAAAGTGGGATGAATCGAGCTCCTCCGAAGACGAGGAGAAAATTAACAAAGGCGAGGTGGCAAACTATGCCTTAACGACATTCAACGATGAGGTAATCGAAACCCCCTTAATTTATTTTGAAATTACTTGATGTTTTCCATGATGTATTTTCTTTTTTAGAATAATTATTTTTCTTGAAAATTACATTTTTAAAAAATTAAAAATGCAAGAATATGATCATGCTTGTAATTTTGAAAATAATCATGAAAAATACATATTTTATGATAAACAAACAAAATGATTTTGATTGAAAATATGAAATCATGCTATATGTGGTTAAGAAGTAATAATGTGTATCATGTTGATTTCCATTGTTATTTCTCGATTTTGATTAAATAAAATCATGTTTGAAGAAATGCATAATGATGTAATATTAAACTTTTTGATACCATGATTGACAATTTTATGCATAAGATTTTAAGTTATACATGATGATAAGCATGTGTTATTTTCATAAGTGTATTTGAAAAACATATGGCAAAACCATGTCTGAATGCATGAAAGTGTTAAATTTCATTTTCAGATTCTCTTGATTTTTGTGATTTATTGATCTTGATGGTTTTATGACGAAATTCATTTTTCGATCCTAAACGTTGATGCATGTTTTTTTATTTAACATAAATGAAAAAGCATGCTAAAATGAAATCAATCACTTAAAATGAAATACTTAAAAAATAAAAAATATATTATTAATGAAATCATGAATCTACTTATGTTATGAATTTTGTGAACCATAAAAATGATTTTGGTGATTTGAATTTGAGATGAATTTTATCAAAATCATGATCTTGATTTCTTGGAATAACATGAGATTTCCCTTGATGATCATCTCGATTATTTAAAAGGAGACTTGTCGAAATGATTCATGGAATTTTCGATTCATGACTTGATCCTTCATTTGTTTATGAGATGGTTGAAATCTTTGTACCTTTGAATTCTTCCCTTCTCCTTTGATTTTTAAATTTATGCATGTTATATGTTGAATATTTGAAACCATGTTTTGATATCATGTATACCCAAGAAATGTTGATTTGACAAAATGAATGATGATTTTTCTCTTGAATATAACTTGTGATATGTTTTTTTTTATGAATCATCATCTTGATTTCTCAATATTATATACATGAAATTTTATTATGAATCAAGATTTTTTGTTTAATCGATCTCCTAAGATTTTCTTTCGATTATTTATGAGGAGGTTTTTCAAAAAGAAATCATGTCTTTTGGTATTCACATGTTCAAATCTTTCATGATATGATATTTATGCAAATTCCTTGTATTCATGAAATGTTTATCTCATCACCCAACTAATTCTTCTTTATATTCTTTATGTGATGATATGAATGCATGAAATATTTATAAATTTGTAATGATGCGTACAATACTTATGATAATGATGTACATGGTGTATTGCATATGATGTGTATCATGAATGTTTTAAATAATAAATGTTTGATATCATGATCAACATGTTGATAAATGCTTAAAAATTTTAATGCTTGAATATCATATATGATATGCTTATAATGATGATTGATTTATTTGTATCATGCATGAAAAATGAAATGTATGGTTTTGAAAATGTGCATGTTTTAATTTGAAAATATAATGATGCACAAATAAGATTGATACTTACATTTGTCATGATTTAGAAATTGACGCAAAGGGTCTTCCCTTCTTTTTGACATTGACAAAGGGGGAGAAATATCGCTAGCTCATCTTGCAAAATTTAGAAACATGCACTTTGCAAAGGAAGCAAAATTGCTAGCTCAAATAAAGGAAGCAAATATTTGCTAGCTTACATATTGCAAGGAGAAGAACTTGACATCTTGAACATCACAAAAGTTTGCTACCTTGCATGATGTAAAATTTGCTAGAATTGCTCGCTTGTGATCTAAAGAGAAGCAAAAAGTTGCTATCTCAAAAGAAGAAAATGTGTTATCTTGCCTATCTCAAGAAGCAAAAATGCTAACTTGCACATGTAGCAAAACTTGACAAATTTGCATATTTCAAGAAGCAAGAGTTGCTTTCTTGAATATCTCAAAACTGCTAGCTTGTATGTTCTAAAATATTATAAAATTTGCTAGCTTGATGTTGTAGAACTTGCTATCTTACTACCTTGCATATCTATGATGATAACAAAATTGCATGATGATAAAACTGGATATTATGTTTATTATGCAACAATTTGAACTCCTACTTCTAAACACATGAGAATTTTACTTCTCCTTTTTGTTGATAACAAAGGGGGAGAAGTATGTTGTTGGAATGTCATGATTTGATCATGACATGTTACTTGGATTTTTGAATCCAAGAGTTTCTATCAATATGGTATATTGATAGGGGGAGTTTGTTTAAACTTCGGGAGTTAAGGTTAACTCCGTTATCGATTGGTTGTCATCATAAAAAAGAGGGAGATTGTTGAATCTCAAATTTTGATGATGAAACCAATCAATATGTGTTTATGTTTTAATCTGCGTTTTGAGTGATATAGGATGCTTCGATCAGGATGAGACAATTAAAGCAAGAAAAATCATATTGGGCCGGAGGAACATGTCAGAAGATTGGACGTCGGACCGGTGGATCGATCGACGTATCGACATAAGGCTTCGGGCCGTGGATTCGGGTATCGGGCCAAGAAGAGCGGAGATTGCACCAAGGATATCGGAGTTGCTGAGTCAACTAGCCGATTGGACAATAGGACGCAAGAGAGGATGATGCGCTGAAGAATCGGACGAAGCGTCGAGGGACCAATGACATGTCGGACAACTTGATTAGATGCTTAGGATTAGTTGTCTAGATTGAAGTATATTTTACATGTGCAGGATTAACTACGATAGCAAGACATGAAGCAAAATGAAGTCTTAAAGTCAAGATCGAGATCACATTGGGAGTTCGAGAGTTCGTCGGAAGTTCTGCGAGAACCAACCGAGAAGTCACGGAGCTTGCCAGAGAAGCTCGTCGGAACTCGCCAAGAAGATCGTCGTGAAGTCCAGGAGCTTGCCGGGAGTCCGCCGGAACATTGCGGAGAGTTCGTCAGAGGTTCGCTAGAAGATCGTCGGAAGCTCGCTGGAAGAATGGGCATAGGGATTCGTTTAGCTTAGAATATGTCTTAGGAATCGTAGTTAGCACGTAATTAAGATTAGATTTGGGCCAACCTAATTAGGGTCCAACTAGGCCCATGTAATCACTGTGTTGGGCCCAATAAGAAGCCCAAACAATGCCCCAAGAAGACTCACCGTCGTGGCACAGTCTTGAGGCTGTGTTAAGCGGTGGTACCGCCAGTCTGGGCGGTTGTACCACCCCTAGCAGGGTGCCAGGCAGTGGTACCGCCCAGCACTCTATCCCAAGCAGTGGTACTGCCAGACCTGGGCGGTGGTACCGCCCAGGATAGTTTCAGTCAAACTAACACTGGGCGGTGGTACCGCCCGTGCTCGGGGAACCCGGGATGAGATGTTTTTAGGCTCCAAGTTTGAATCAACTTGAAGCCTATAAATACCCCTCCCATCCCTAGTTAAAGCACACAAGCACAGAGAGATTAAAAGAGAGAAAACACTACTGCAATCTCTAGAATTTTTCTCCTCTAAATTCTAAGTGTTAGAATTCTGTTTAGAGAGGACAGTAAGTGCTTGTAAGGGTTGTCTCCTAAACCCGGTAAAAGGAGAAGAGGGTTGTAAGAAGGAGGTTGATCTTTGCCTAGTAAAGGAAGATCGTTAGTGGATGCTGGTGGCCTCGGCGGAAGAGGAATCAAAGGAGTGGATGTAGGTCACGATTGACCGAACCACTATAAACTCTCGTCTTCTCTGGTTTGCATTTTATTTCCTGCTATTACCTTACTGTAAACCCCTTTGATAGCTTACTGCCTTCAATACATTTACGTATGCTTTCAAGTTAAGTTTTCGAAATTGGTTTTACGTTGGAAACGATTTTTATCGTACAAGAGATTTGACGAAGTTGACGTTTTTATCCGCTGCACTAATTCACCCCCCACCCTCTCTTAGTGCCAACCCTGATCCTGATAGGTTAGCAGTTGTAAAACACTTAATTTCGAAATTCCCTATGTATGAAGGGTTGTTTCATAGAGTAGTACTTATTTTGGTGTTTAGGGGTTAGAAAGGACTTTAGAAATTGATGATATTTTGGCAAAAGCCCTCTTGGAGTGCTCCCTTAAAGTCTGTATTTCTTGGATGTGTCCTTGAATGATGAGTCTTTTGTTTTCAGCTCTGTATCCTCGTTTATAATCCTTGAGGTGATGAATTTTCTGTATCCCTTTGTGATTTTAACTTGGTGATTTACTATTTTTCGATCTTATTTAAGTTTTATCGTAAGTTCGTGTATTTTCTATTCAAAACACTCATTCTAGCAAATACAACTATACTGCGAATTTTCTTCGAAAGTTCGTTCTTTGTCTATTTGGACTTTTTTTATTCGAAATACTTATTCTAACAAATACAACTCTACTATCGATTTTCTATCAAAATCTATTTTGCTTTACCAACCCCCCATTCTCCATCACCCTCGGTATCAGTTTGGTATTAAAGCTAAAAGTTAAAGATCATGGTAAGATGGAATGAAAAAGATATAGTTGGTGATTGATGCATAGTCTACAAGAAAAAAATGTAATAATTGAAGAACTTCAAAGTAGACACAACTAGCTTGAAAATGATATCCATGAATTTACTTTTGATGATGATACACCTCCTCATCCAAGGGAGTCGAGAAGATTTCGGGCAAGACATGGAGTCCAAGACGAGCGGCAAAACAAATACAACCCAATATTGGATATTCTAGAGTTTGAAGGTAAAATTAATGTTGATGACTTTATTGATTGGCTTAATACAGTGGAAATTTTTTTTGATATTCATGAACCACCAGAACAAAATAAGGTAAAACTTGTGACACTTAAACTTAGATGGAATATATCTTTTTGATGAGAAAATCTGAAAAAATAAAGAGAACGTGAGGGGAAGAGTAAGATCGTGATATGGGGAAAAAAGAAAAGGGACTTGAAGAGAAAATATTTACTTGACAATTATCGATAAGAGATATTTCTCAAAATTCATGATTTTTAGTAAAAAGATCTTAGTATAGAAGAGTACATAGCAGAATTCGATAATCTAATATTAAAAGGAGAGCTTGTGGAACCAGAAGAGCAAACCATTGCAAGATTTTTAGGAGGTCTAAAATATGAGATTGCTAAAGTTGTTCAACTGCAGCCATATTGATCTTTAAATGATGTGAGCAAGCTGACATTAAAAGTTAAAAAGCAATAGAAGTTTAAAAAAAGTTCTCAATACAGTTCAAAAGAAGGCTATACAAAAGGAGGAAGCTCCAAGCCTACTATCCAAAGCAAGGTGATATCGAAAGTGCAAGAAAATGGTGAAGAATTTGCTGGCAGTAAAAAAATACCAAATTATTCTACCCCAAGTGGCAAAAAATACTTCAAATGTCATGGTTTTGGGCATATTGTTTCAGATTATCCAAATAGGAGGATTGTAACTTTGGTTGAAGATCATAGTGATGGAGGAATAGATGAAGCTGACGACGAACCAAAATATGATGAAGATGAGGAAGATGTTACTTATGCAGATCATGATTTGTCTATTGTATTGTAACATAGCTTACAAGTGTTTTATGTGGCCGATGATAAAAGTTGGGTGAGAAAAAATGTGTTTCACACTAAATCAACTTCTCTTGGCAAGGTGTGCTTGGTGATCATCGACAGCAACAGCTTTGAGAATGTGGTATATTTAGAGATGGTGCAGAAGCTAAAGTTGGATATAATCCCTCATCCACATCCATACCAATTATGTTGGTTACAAAAAGGAAATGACATAAAGGTAACTAAAAGATGTTTAGTTTCATTTTCTATTGACATGTATTATAAAGACGAAGTATGGTGTGATGTTGCTCCTATAGACGCTTGTCATTTGCTGTTGGGAAGACCTTGGCATTATGATAGAAGGGTGTTATATGACAGCTACAAACATACTTATTCTTTTAAGGTGAATGAAAAGAATATTATCTTAGCTCCATTACAACATTTTGAAATCAGTGCACCAAAGAAGGAAGTTAGCGCTTTTATATCATATGGTGAATGCAAAGGTGAATTAGACAAGGGTGGTCATGTCATGACTCTAGTAGTAGTAGAGGAAAATGAACAACACAAGGAGACACCAGCAATCATTAAACAAATCATGAAGGAGTTTAAAGATGTTATACCAGAAGAGATTCCACATGGCCTTTCACCTTTGAGAGACATCCATCATCATATTAATCTTATTACGGGGGCTATTCTACCAAACAATGCAGCCTACAGAATGAGTTCCAAGGGGCATGGAGAACTTCAAAGACAAGTTGACGAGTTGATAGAAAATGGATTGATTCGAGAGAGCATGAGTCTTTATGCAATCCCAACCTTGTTGGTACCTAAGAAGGATGGTTCTTGGAGAATGTGTGTGGACAATCGCACCATCAACAAAATCACAGTGAACTATCATTTTCCTATTCCAAGGTTAGATGATTTACTTGATCAATTATGTGGTGCTTATATTTTCTCTAAAATTAATTTAAGGAGTGGCTATCACCAAATAAGAACGAAGCTTAGAGATGAGTGGAAAACATCATTTAAAACTAGAGATTGCTTATATGAATGGTTGGTTATGCTATTTGGGCTATTTAATGCTCCTAGTACTTTCATGAGATTTATAAATCACATACTTAGTCATACATTGGAATATTTATTGTAGTTTACTTTGACGATATATTGGTGTACAACAAGAGCGAAGAGAAGCATATGAATTATCTAAAAGAGATCTTTCTGATTTTGAGGCAGTAAAAGCTTTATGCTAGTCTAAAGAAGTATGATTTCTTTACTTCTAGTGTTGTGTTTTTGGGATTTGTTGTTTCAAAAGATGAAATTATGATGGATCAAAGTAAGGTAGAAGCTATTCTCAATTGGCCAACAATTCATTGCATGATGTGAGGAGTTTCCATGGCTTAACTTCCTTTTACAGAAGATTCATTAAAGGTTTTAACTCTATTATCGCTTCAATCACCGAATATCTGAAATGTGATAAATTCAAATGGACTAGTGAGGCTAATGATGCTTTTGAGCTTTTATAAAGAAAGGTGACTGAAGCTCCTATCTTAGTTCTACCAAATTTTGATAATGTGTTTGGGGTTGAATGCAATGCATCTAATGTGGAAATTGATACTGTTTTGAGTCAAGACGGAAAGCCCATTGCATTTTTTAGTGAAAAACTGAATGATACGAGAAAGAAATATTCTACCTATGATAAGGAGTTTTTTATCATTTATCGAGTTTTATCTCATTGGTGTTAATATTTTCTTACCAAGTCATTTATCTTATATTCTGATCATGAGGCATTAAAGTTCATTAATCACTAGCACAAGCTAAACAAGAGGCATACAACTTGAGTGGAGTTTTTGCAATCTTATAATTTTACAATCAAGCACAAATCTGGTGTTCAAAATGTAGTTGCTGATGCATTGAGCAGAAAGCATTCTTTATTATCAGCAATGAAAGTCAAAGTGGTTAGATTTGAAACATTCAAAGATCTCTATGAGAATGATATGGATTTTGGCTCAATATGGTAGAATTGCAAATCAGGTTCCTTTCAACAATTTTCTATCTTTGATGATTTTCCTTTTCGAGCTAATGCTTTATGTATTCCATCTTATTCTTTGAGATAAGAAATTATAGTTGAAGCTCACGGTGGTGTTTTGGGTGGACATTTCAGTAGAGACAAGATTCTAGCTCTTGTTCAATCAAACCTCTATTGGCCTAAGATATTTAGAGATGTGGAGAGACGTGTAAAGCAATATCGAGTGTGTCATTTAGCAAAAATAAGAAGTCAAAATTCTAGATAGTACACTCCATTGCTTGTGCCAAATGCTTCATGGGAGGATGTGAATCTTGATTTCGTTTTGGGTCTATCATGGTTATTATTGAAAGATTTTCAAAAATGTCTCACTTTGTTCCCTGCAATAAATCAAATGATGCATCTCGTATTGCTGATTTATATTTTAAGGAGATTGTTAAATTGCATGGTATTCCAAGAACTATGGTGTATGATCGAGATTCAAAATTTCTTAGTCATTTTTTTAGAATTCTTTGGAGAAAGTTGGGTACTTCTTTGAATTTCAGCAGCTCGCATCATCTACAAACAGATGGGCAAACTAAGATAATGAACAGAATCTTGGGAAATTTGCTTAGAAGCTATATTGGCAAGAATATTAAGCAGTGAGATCTCATTCTTCTATAAATTGAGTTTGCATACAATCGTTCTATGCATCATAGTATTGATAAGAGTCCTTTTGATGTTGTTTATGGTGCTAATCCTACTTGTCCTTTGGATTTCGTCCCTCATTCGACAACTAAGCAATTTAGTAGAGATGCTAATGAGAGAGTAAAGTAGATAAAGAAGCTAAATGAGGGTGTTAAAGCAAATATAGAAAAGCAAAATGAGAGGTACATGAAAGCTGCCAATAAACACAGAAAACATATGGAGTTTAATGTTGGTGATTTGGTCTAGATTCATCTAAGGAAGGAGAGGTTTCCACTGGGCAAATTTAGAAAGTTGAAACCAAAGGCTGATGGTTTATTCAAAGTACTTAAGAGAATTGACAAAAACGCTTATAAGATCGAGCTATCTGAAGATTATTGAGTGTCCCCAACATTTAATGTTGCTGATTTAAGTCATTTTCACAATCATGTTGACGAAACAAATAAGAACTTAAGGATAAGTCTTTTTCAACCAAGGGAGATTGACATGGGAGTGTCTAATTTGCTATAATTTGCTCATATGGACCTTGCTGATGATATGATATTTTTTTCAACCAACAATATTGCCTCATAATCTTCAACTCAGCCCACTCAAATATGATAGCTCATCAACATATTCCTTACACAAAGTTATAGCTTTTTCAATGTGCTTTTTTTTATGACCAAGGAATGCATTCATGGAGTTGGTCAGCAATTGTAAAATACTTAATTTTGAAATTCTCTATGTATGAAGGGTTATTTCATATAGTAGTACTTATTTTGATGTTTAGGGCTTAGAAAAGACTTTCGAAACTGATGATGTTTTGGCAAAAGCCCTCTTGGAGTACTCCTTTAAACTCTATATCTCTTGGATGCATCCTTGAGCGATGAGTATTTTGTTTTCAGCTCTGTATCCTCGTTTATAATCCTTGAGGTAGTGAACTTTCTATATCCCTTTGTGATTTTAACTTGGTGGTGAGCTATTTTTTTATCTTATTTAAGTTTTATCATCAGTTCGTGTCTTTTCTATTCAAAACACTCATTCCAGCAAATACAACTGTACTACGACTTTTCTTTGAGAGTTCGTTCCTTGTCTACTATGACTTTTCTATCTGAAATACTCATTCCAGCAAATATAGCTCTACTATCAGTTTTCTGTCAAAATATATTCTGCTTCACTACCACCCACCCCCCAATTCTGCATTACCCCCGGTATCAATGTCTACTACAAAAATTAAATTTGTTTTCATGAAAAATATTTAATGTGGGTCATTTAACAAATGTGGTTGATTTTTGTTGAGTGTTACTACTCATAAAGCTAATTTTTTCTTTTCTACGAATATGATTTTTATTGACTACTAATTTTAAATTTATCTAACATTTATTGTAATAATAAAATTTTCTTTTTTGCATGAATATAATTCTTCACATTTAGTGCAAGGAGTTAACATGCAATTATCATGCTCATTTTTAAAATTTTCAAATTCACTATTAAGAGAAGCATGTTCCTTTTTTAATCATTTATATTTTTCACCAACTAGCTTACATTTATCAAATAAATCATGAAAAGTATTTAATAATTCATCGTAAGGTAAAGACATTTCAGTTGAGTTGTATACCTCCTCGTCGAAATCCATTAAGGCATAGTTCGCCACCTCGCCTTTGTTGGTTTGCTCATCATAATTGGATGTACTCAATTAGTCCCATATCGCCTAGAATGTTTTCTTCTTCTTTGGTATCTTCTTCGATTTATAGTAAGATGTGTTATTTTTAAGTTCATTTTTAGAACTAGTTTTTTTCATGAACTTTTTAAGATTTTTTGTCAAAAGTTTTATGTCATCATCACTTGAGCTTTCTCTGGAGTGATCTTCTATTGTTTGAAGTGTTAAATTCTTCCTGTTCCCTAGAAGGTAGTTCTCATATTCATCATGTTCAATACAAGTCATTTTATAGGTCATTAAAGACCCAATAAGTTCTTCTAGTGAAAAATTATTTAGGTCCTTTGCTTGTTGTATTGTCGTTACTTTTGGATCCCAACTTTTTAGAAGAGATCTTAGAATCTTGTTTACAAGTTCAAGATTAGAAAAATATTTACCAAGATCTTTCAAACTATTGACGACATCCGTAAAACAAGTATACATGTCAACAATAGTTTCGCTTGGCTTCATTTGATACAATTCAAAACTCATCAAAAGATTGACTTTAGACTCTTTAATTTTACTTGTGCCTTCATGTGTGATTTCGAATGTGTGCCAAATCTCATGTGTAGTTTCACATATATAAACCTGATTAAATTCATTTTTATCAAGAGTGTAAAATAATGTGTTCATCGCTTTAGCATTTAAAGAGAAACTCTTTTCTCTAAATCATTCCATTCGTTCATTGGTTTAGAAGACTTTTCAAAATTGCTTTCAACAATGTTTCATAAATCGAAATCCATAGAAAGCAAGAAAATTCGCATTCTAGTTTTTCAATATGTGTAGTTCATCCCGTTAAACATAGGAAGATGAGTAATAGAAAGACCCCCTTGATTACTGGTAAAAACCATTTCTTTTAAGTGTTAAAGTAAACTAGAAAAACCTTAGCTTTGATACCAACTATTATGACCGAAATCGGCACTAAGAGGGGAGAGGGGAGGGGGGTGAATTAATGCTTTCGTAAAAATGACGATTTGAAAACTTCGTTCGATGAAATCGTATCGGAAAGCGATTAAACTTAGAAAGCACATTCATAAGTGTAGTAAGAGTAGTAATAAAGTAAATTAGTTTATAATATGAGAATGAAAAGCAAAACATAAATGTAAACCGAGTACACCGGATTTATAGTGGTTCGGACGTCATGACCTACGTCCGCTCTCGATTCTTCTTCACTCGAGGCCACCGGCTTCCACTACTGATATTCTTTCCAACGGGCTAAGATCAACTACCCTTACAACTCTTTTCTCCTTTTTCACGGGTTCAAGAGTTAACCTTTACAAACCACTCACCCATCTCTTAAACTAAAACCGAAACTTAAAGCTAGAGGGGAATTCTTAAGGATTTACTACAGAGTTTTCACACTATTTTTGTTTTAATTCTTATCTTCATTGAGCAAGGATAAGCAGGGTATTTATAGGCCTCAAATGGATTCAAATTTGGAGCCAAAATAGTCTCATCCCGGATTTTCGGGGTATTAGCGGTATTATCGCCAGTATTGGGCGGTACCACCACCTATCAATCTGACATTGGGCGGTACCACCACCCAGTCTAGTAGTACCATCACTAGATCCTGCTATAGGTCACTAAATGGGCCAAACAATAGACCCAATTCAGCCTTGATTAGGCCCAATTGGCCCATAATTGAGTTGAAATTGTTTCATCCCAAAACTGACTCAATTAGTCCTAAACTAACTCGATCTAAACACATAATTACAAGCATGAATCCTATGTTATCCGGTATGTCATTGGTTCATTTGATGCTTCATCCTATCCTTTAACGCATTGTCCTCTCCTTCGGTGTATTGTCCAATCGACATGTTGACTCTTGCACCTTTCGATCTCCTTGGCGCAATGTATGATCCTTTGGCCCGATGCTCGAACTCATAGCATAAAGTCCTTCTGGCGGTATGTCGACCGATCCTCTAGCTCGACATACAATCTCCTGACATGTTTCACTCCGACCCAACATATAATTCCTCTTGTTTTAATCGACTTACTTTTTCTAATCGAAGTTATTCCTACGTTACTCAAAACACAGATTAGATCATAAACTCATCAATTGATTTCATTATCAAAATATGAGATTCAACAATCCACATGGCAATGGTTGTAAAGACGCTTCTCAAATCGCTGCTCAAATCTCCTTGTTACGCACACCACATAATCAAGAAGGGGTTGGCCCTTCTTCCTGTCCACACACCCCAAATAGGGGCTACTGGTTGAGGAGGAGAGGGGGAGAGGAGAAAAGAAGGTGATAGTCAAATGAGGTATAGCTTGTGACATTTTGGTTTTCACCTATTTATAGAGGTCCCCTATCAACTTAACCATAATAGATCCTACCCTATTGGATAATGGATTTTCATCCAACTACTCAAGCCTCTTAGATTAATGAGTTTTTACCTAATAATCTTTTATTAGCCCTTATTGGATCTCGTCCATATGATCCAATAATTCAGGGGCTTATTGGATATCCAATAAGATATGGGCTCCAATGGATATCTCATATCTGAACCTTTCTCATCACAACACTTACCATATGTGTGTGAATTATTATCTACATATGTGTGTGACCCTATAGGCTTAATATCAAGCTGGACATAAGTAATACTTGTCAGAACTCATTCTGACTCGATGAATTATTTTCTCTATAATAATTCACTCGACTCATCAGCTACGGACGTACTAGGCCACTACGCAATAGTCCTCAGACGATACAGGAGGGGAATCCAATCTATTGGACCTATCTATCCTCAATTACCATTTATCTATAATCCCTCATCCATATAATATTCTACAAATTATATACCAGGCATTGTATCATCAGACCCAAACGGTTTCTACTCGAGTCTCGCTTTAATTGGATTCTCTCGGAAAACTCTTTTTCTCTTAATCCAAATGACCATAGCTAGAGATTTACTTAAATAAGAATACATGTGATATTCCACTCATGACATAGAGAGTGGATGATTATTTATCAATACTCAATACCCCTCGTATGGTTGGCTACCACTCTCGATGACTAGTTATGCTAAATTTGAAACTTTTAGGTCTATAAGTCCGGTATTAAAGAGTGAAGTACTAATACAAGACATCTTTGGTGTCTCAAGTCTAAGAACTAGATACACCATTGAGATGATGGAATCACTATCTAACAACAAGATATCACTGACTATCTAGCATTCTATAAGCGGATCAATCAGTGAACTCATTCTTCATTCAGCACCTGTGCAATATCCCTAGTGTCCCCACATGAGTAGCTATAAGACAAACTGCCTCTATCATATGGACGAGTATACAGCACACCAGTCTATCCGATTATCTCGATGTCTCTCTTGAGTGATCTATGACTGGAATTATTTAGGGTTTGTGTTTAAATGTGAATTAGTCTCATCATGATCTAATTCCTATTGCACAGATCCATAGATATCATAATACATGGATCTAAGTCTCAAAGAACCTTTAGGTTAATGAGAATTGATTCCCCTGACGAGGGGAGGTCAGAACTTCATTCGCCTCTAAGTTGTCCAAAGATGGAGCATCAACTTCCTTGACCATTCGACGATCATGAGATCGGGAGGAGCTTGTGCGAGAAAGGAAAGATATCCTAACTTACGGAGGTGAAAGCAAAGGATGTTGAAAGGCCGAGGTGTTATAGATCTGATACGCTGGGAGGATGAGGTAATTAAGAACTTATCACCTTACGAGGAGAACCAGTGCTAAGTGGAGAGGGCTCCTAATGGGGGCCTTAGAGGCTCAAATGAGAGAATAAGTCTCACCCCTATGATTAAGGGGGATTTATAAGGAGGGGGTCGATCTCTTTTCTCCCACGTTGAAGACAAGTATCCTATTAAGTTGAATCCGAAGGGAAATCAATTGATGAAGGGGCACCTTAGAGAGCGAAAAAGTGATCAATGTGCGAAAACTTCCTCGGAGAGCGCAAAAGTGATTGATTTGCGAAGATTGTATCAGAGAATGCAAAAAGCGATTGATATGCGAAGACCACCTTGGAGAGTGGAAAAGTGACCAATGTGCGAAAAGCACCTCAAAGAGCGTAAAAGTAACCGATATGTAGAAAATCCGACCTGTGTTAAAAGAAACCCATAACGACAGAAAACATAAGACAAAATATGTCCAATATATGTGAGTTGAGAAAATACAACCTGCATCAAAAGAAACTCATCACGACGGGAGGCACAAGACAAAACATGCTCGTGGTGCGTGAGGCTGAGAGGTCGAGAAACCTGACCCCCTTCTCCTTCGCTTAAGGTCATCATTGAGTCGTAGAGGTCAGAAAACTTGAATCCTACATTTACCCGAGATGAGGAGGTTAGGAAACTCGACCCCCACCTTTGTCTGAGACATGAAGGTCGAAAAACACAACCTCCTCCCCCGCTCGAGACATACCAATATGCAAACTTGACCAAGTAGGGAAGAGATGGCGAGGTCAGGAAACCCAACCCCATCCAACCAAAGTGCATCCCTCGACGAACAATATGAAGAATAAGTTGACGATAGATCGCCATCAACATTGCACGGGCACAATGAACTAAACATGTCAGATGAACTAGATGTGCCACTAGGTTGATGATGGATCAAAGAAGCATAAGCTTGATGTACTAGATGAATTAAACGCTGCACTTCAAATCTCTCTTGTGAGAGCCCCGAAGCACACCTCTAGGGGGAGGGGGGGATACATGATAAGGAGTCAATTGTCAACTAATTATCATTCGATACATTACCACCATATGGTGTCTAGTGTTGAAAGAGAAAATGAAGCCACCCTCCACCTGTCTACCCACATGGGAAAAGGTCTAAGACGTGGTTGTGCGTTGTCCCCCCTCAGTCTCTCACATTAATACGAGGCTAAGAGAACTATTGGAGGCGATTAGAGATTGCCTCCTCGTAAAAGATTTCATGAAATAGTCTAGCCTTTTATGATTAGGTATAAAGGCTCATCTTCAATATAATGAATAAAGGATCATCTTTTTAACCTCGTTGGAGGGATCGGGTCAAGAAACCTCTCAACCTCGATCTTCATACAAGTAATATTTCGAGAGCTCAACGTTTTCATCTTGGAGGTATTTTGAATAACCCTGCATATAAGAGGCTGGGTCACATCAAGTTAATCATAACATCAACAACTTCTTTCGTCAAAAATACCTGAACAACAAAAAGAACACACAAATAAGTGTTGCTCTGATTTTTTAGCTTCATTTTGATTTCTTGCCTTGCCTTGTCTTTACAACTTCATCAATGTTAATAGGGTATATTCTAGGGTCACCCCCTGCGACAACAGTCAGTAGTCATGTTAGTGCCAACATGGAGCCTCATGACTAATATAGTGCATTGCATCGCCATGGTACCTCAGACTTGGGTGGGACGACCGTTTGTCTCACACTATCCGAGGTTGTACAAGACGGTGCCACATAGCACAAAATCGTTCTGAAATTTCGAACATAAACAGAAGGTGGCCAAAGTGATAAGGGAAGAGAATCAGCCAATTGGCTCATTCAACATCATGATGCATTTCAAAAAAAGGTCTCGTCCAGTTAATTCAAGAAGGTGCTTAGATGATTTATATGTCAGTTTTATATGTGACAATTATTTGAGGAATTCAAATGCATCTACTGCAGGCCCATCTCTTTTATCTATAAGCTATCGATTAATTCTTTCCCCCAACAACAAACAATTTTTTATTGCTAAAGCCATTTTCCAAGCTGTATACCATCAAACACATATTGTGCAAATAAGCTTCTGATTTGTATGAACAATCTAGTGACTGGTAATCACAAGAACCATAATATTACCTACTTCATCATCACGAAACTTCTCGAGAACTATCTTACTTGCATCTCTAACTCGAATGTTTGATAGTAGCACTGCAGCAGAAACATCGACTCAGAATCCTACAAATAGATCTGCTCTGGCAAGCATCAATCTGGAAACACTCACTACCGTGGTCGGTGAGTCAGCACGACTAGGTCAACGGGTCGATATCGGGAGCCTACTGTGAGGTGATCTGGATGATGAGGTGGCCAGGCCCTCGGGAAGGAGTGTTGTTGGCATTGTGTCACGAACAAACTTCTAAACAATATGTTTAATGTAATGCTTATGTATGTTTGTGTCTTTTGGTATGTTCATGCTCTTGACAACATGTAGAGGGACGACCGAAGGCTTAATAGTCTCATTTTAGTTAGGTTGGTGACCGCTTTAGGCTTGTAAATAAAGGTTGTGTCATGTGGACACATGTGAGAGATTTTCGATATGTAATGGATCATTTTACCCTTTGTTGTGCAACTGTTCAGAGCTTGTAAAGTCTGTTTGTAATTTGCATTGTCTATGAAGTATTTTTGGAGATGTTTGCTTGTGGATCCCGAGTGAGACGTTTTCTATATCATGTTCTCTCTTTTATGGGTCCTAAGGGACCATGAGAGGCTTTGGGGAGGCTGACATTTACGGATGGACACGCAAGGGTGTCGCACGACTTAGGCAAAACCAGTTAAGTTCGTGACATATGGTATTAGAGTGGGACAAGCACTCATAGAAACAGTTAGCATGCAAACGTAGGGGACCTAGCAGGGCTGCATTAAGGGCAGTCAAAACACACACGACCGTTTGGGGGAAAATGGGCATGAAGATGTAGGGAAAAGGAGTCGCTCGGAGGAGCGGGCATCTAAGATTGACATTCAGAGGAATGACCAACCCTTCGCGCAAGAGGCACCACGAGAATAGACAAGCTTCGAAGAATGCGGAGAGCACAACGGTTGGGATGGCCGAGTTTGAGCTACAGCTCAACGTTGACAACCATACTTGATGGTGCTCAAGGCAAGCGAGGCGCTTGGTAAAGTATGAGACCATCCAAGGTGGAATGAGTTACTCAGCGACCGAAAGAGTTGTGCAAAGCTCACAGATGTGAGAGGAATTGCTAACTCAAAGAATTCGGTACTGATGCATGGGCTTGTATGCGGACGATGGAATGTTCGCGGCCATCCCAAGGCGACCGAAACTCGACGCCATAGAGCATTGAAACTTTCTCTTAGGCATGTGAAGGATACATCCGTAGGAGGCTGAAGTGTGCAACGAGTTCAGCATGTTGCTAGGCCTTGAGTGGTGCAACGAGGGCTATATTGACGTGGAGTCGCAATCTAGCAAGTGTGTTTGCAGGAGGCAAAACAATGCATAATTTGTTCAGCATATTGGAGTAGTCCAAGGGGATGGTGGTCTCCGAAACAAAGAGAGATGTTGCTCCAACGGGACAGTTATCCAGTAGGGATAAGTCCCGGCTCTCCAAAGGGAGAATCATGTGGGACGGACCTCACAAGTTGAGGAGGAGTATCTCAACAAACAACAACTCCAAGAAGCTCAATGGACTGAGCAAGCGGCGAGGAGTTGTCGCATGATCTCGCTTGAGAGAATGCATTGGTGGATGCATTGTGAGATCAAGTGGGGGAGCGACCCAAAGCAACACAAATGAAGGCACACTTGAAGTCGATATGGAGATCGGACTCAAGGGAGGGCTGACCCGTGGAATGGTGGGCGCGAGGGCCACTATCAACTCAATGCAAAAATGAGGAGCAGAGCAACTTGGGTGTAACTTGGCGAAGTACCCAAGCCATATGAAGGGAGCCAGCATAGAAGATGGAACATGGAGCAGAGGCATAGTGCTTTCCTTGGATAGAGGTCAAGGACATGAACTCTTGCAGAGGTAAGAGTAGGATCATGTTGTTCCATAGGTCATTCATTCTGACGGAACAGACTCATCTTGCATGGTGCCAAAAACGAAGGGAGCTTCTAGGCACATGCACTTTATCTCGGAGGAGCATTTGATGGAGGAACTAAGGCGACTCAATTTGCGGAGGCGAAGTTGGGTTCAGAAGGCCTTAGTATGGGGCAAGAGGACGCAGAGGCGGGTACTCATGAAGAATATGCCATAGTGTTGTCATTTAAGTTGCTATGAAGGAAGTGGTGCGCAGCAAAGATTGTGCTGGTAGGGGTAGAGGCCCAGGATCCAGACAATGGTTCATTAATTGCAGCGAAGTCGGGGGGACTTCGGGAGTTACTAGGCGACAGACTGTCCTAGAACGGTGCTTCATCTAGATGTGACCCAAGAGTGGGTGGATGAAGGTCGATTGCCAAAGGAGCGAACAAAATCGAAGGTGGAAGAGACCCTGCGATGTATTGGCAGAGGTCACACATGAAGGGTTCACAATTCGAGTTCATCCCACAATGATCAGAATGCAATAGAGATGTCACCAGGAGGTGACATGGTGCAGCGGATCGTGGTGGAACAGTTCGTGGCAATGTGATACACACAACCTAGTCCCGTGAGGGACTAGATCAAACGGAGGTATGATCGGGAGCTACTGGAAGCTCCACTTCGGTGAACAACACGACGGCAAGAAGGGCTATGGATTCAAGGAGTGAAGGCCATGGTACCGCAGAGGTGGGTCTTCCGTGCGTGCATCGAATTTTGCATCGGATGAAAACCTTGGTCATCAGCATATGGGGGCTGTGTTCCACTAAGAGAAAAGTTCGAATGCAAGTACCAGTGAGTCTCATGGGAGGGACTTGATCACACAGAGGTATGATCCAAGCAGTTAGAGAGTTGGACTGCTCTAGAAGCTCATATTCGCTTATGGGAGCCCGGCAAGTCAGAGGACAAGGTCGAGTAAGCGAATGTTGCTACCAAGGAAGCTAAGGAGAACAGAATCGGCGCAAACCCTATAATACGATGGCAGAGGCCATGCATAAGAGTTGCAGTCTGTCTTTCCATCGACCAAAGGAAGTTGCTTGGAGAACACAAAGGTGTTGAAGCAAGGGGTCGAAAGGGGCGAGGAAGCGACGATGAGTCCAGAGGGACTTAACTACCCAAAATCAAGCATCAGTTAGAATGAAGGTGGACTCGGAGGAGTGCCACAGAGACATATCTACTGATTGTGAAGAAAAGGGATGCAAATGCGAGGCGACGGATAGTAGTGTCATGGGCATGGCAACGCCATGGTACCGTAGAGGCGGGACTTCCGTGAAAGTCATTAATCCCTTGCTCTCATGGAGGGAGAGCGCCTGGTCATGAAAGGGGCCGAAGAGGTGGAGCATGTAGAGGCAAACTCCAAGTACTGAGACAAGGCTGAAGGGCAGATGCCAAGGAACTTCGTAAGACTAGTGTCAATGAGCTTCTAATCAAGATAGCCGAAAGTGAAATACTTCGGGTCAGGCAAGAGTGCATGACCAAGGAACGAAGTAAACAGTACGCGGTGCTGTACCTTTGCTACTCAATGGAGTAGGCAGCAGGGTTGATGGAGAAGACAGTACAATCCCAGAGGCGACCAAATCTATGAGAGAATCACTCCAAGTTGGGTGAAAACTTCCTGCATTCCAAAAGTTCGATGGCATTTAGAAGGTAAATCACAGTAACTAACTCAACGCAAGGAGTGCAAACACTTCAAGTGCTTCAGAAGTGTGAGCAAAGAGCAAGCGAAGGCTAGTAACCAGCTCGATGCATGGAGTACAACCTTAAGGAGGCGGGCGAAGTCAAGTAACCTTTGCCTTCTCAACTCTTAAGAGAATGGGCGAAACCGAGTACCTCAATTCTCTTATCTATCCAACAGAGGAGCTCTGCATATGTTCAAACACCCTTCGAAGATAATGGAAGATAATAGTTGTCAAATCCTCACCAACGGTGATCAGTGTTACTGAGAGTAGATTGTCCGCTTCATTTCCCAACGAAATGCTAATCGAAAGCGAAAGTGATGCGAACCTACTTGGATGTGACAACTAAGTGAAAGAAGAGTCAATGAGCAAATTTTGTGGAGGAATGACCCAAAACTTCATATGTTTGCGAGGCGATGCTCATTAAAGCTCCAACAAGCATCCACCCAGTTCAAGCAGCATGAGGGATTTAAGAGACTAGCGCAGGATGGTCTTTTCCTTCATCTGGAGGATCCACAGGAACCAACATGGACCAACACAACTCAGCCAACCCCACACTAGAGTCAGAGTCATTGGCGAGTTGAAGCAGCATGGCAGATCAAAGGTTCGACTACTCAAAAACAGCAACGGAGAGCAGTTAGGAGCCAAGAGCAGAAGATTGAAGACTCAACAAAGGCGAGGAGTTGCAATGTCGACAAAGGCTTCGACGAGGACGTCGAAGGAATAAGTAGTGGAGAATGTCACGAACAAACTTCTAAACAGGATGTTTAATGTAATGCTTATGTATGTCCGTGTCTTTTGGTATGTTCATGCTCTGCACAGCATGTAGAGGGACGGTCGAAGGCTTAATAGTCATATTTTAGTTAGGTTGGTGGCCGCTTTAGGCTTTTAAATAAAGATTGTGTCATATGGATACGTGTGAGAGATTTTCGATCTGTAATGGATCATTTTATCCTTTGTTGTGCAACTGTTCAGAGCTTGTAAAGTCTGTTTGTAATTTGCGTTGTCTATGAAGTGTTTTCGGATATGTTTGCTTGTGGATCCCGAGTGAGACGTTTTCTTTATCCTGTTCTCTTTTTTGTGGGTCATAAGGGACCATGGGAGGCTTCGGGGATGCTGACCTTTGCGGACGGATACACAAGGGTGTCGCATGACTTAGGCAAAACCAACTAAGTCTGTGACAGTTGGTCAAGATCGGGGCCGATTAACAACTCCACATTGTCGAGCGGCTGGTGCTCCCATGTCGAGTCCCTCGCTGTCAACAAGTGGTCGCCCTCTTGCAAAAATGGCCTCCGCCAAGTGATCCCCGGCTATGGCCTCTCCGACGAGCAAGTTAGTAACAAGAGGGATTGCTTTTCTTTTTCCCTTTTATTTTTCCCTTTTATTTTTTTGCCTCTCCCCTGGTCGGAGGCCGGCCATGGGTTTTATAATATGGCACGAGGGTTGATGGTGCGTCGATTCGGCGTCACCGTCGGCCCCCGAGGGATGGGACGACCCTTTTGACCGGCCATCGTTCCGGGACGTGCAGAGCGGCGTCAAACAGCACCACCCCGAGCTCTCGGGACGGGACGTGTGGCATATTTTCTTAGTACGAGCTCCCGGGATGAGACATGTGGGGTAGGGCTATGACTTGGCATGCTGTATCGATTGTGACGTGTTCAGACTATCAAAATATACCGTATCTCATATCTCATTGCCTATCCAAAACATATCATTATGACACTGGATCTAAAAACATTACAACTAGTTGGCGTCCAACAAATTTCAGTTGTTCAAATACACAGGTTCCAATCAATTCACCGTCGGGAAACGGGGGTTTATCATCTATTACAAGTTCCATCTTCCTTAACCCAACATTTCAACCCACAAAATCTAACTGGGAACTTAAGGTGGAAAATTCCAACCTAACTAGCCTCTTTATTTGATTAACTGAAACTGTGAAAGAAGGGCATTCGCCATGCACGACCGCACATTACTCCTAGTATGGCGGACGCAGGTCACGGAGGACAAATTTTGTCTCGATCATTACGTCGAACAGGTAACGTGCAGGCCTCCTAGACTGAAATCAGTGACCAGACGACCCGATAGGAAAGGGGTAAAAGGCTGCCGTTTCCCGTGATATAGGGGGCCGGTCTTTACTTCACCGATTACGAAGAGTAAAGCTCAAGGAATAAAGTGAAACAGCGTACGAACCCTTTCGAAAGGCACGCCGCCAGCAGCGATGATGAGGGCGACGCAGGTTGCCTTTCAGCGAAGGAAGAGGACCGACGCTGCCGCTAACACTCCACCTGTGAACTCATTCACGATAATTGATTAATAAGCGATATCAAAAATAGACCAACAATATCGCATGTCAAATCCACAAGCATAAGAATGATTTGATGACACAGATTTTTTCTACTCTCACCGAACAAAACCCTCCACGATCGGGGGCGAGCCCTCGGGACGAGTGGCCCGAATCGTGGAATATGCTCCACAAGATCCAAAAGCCAACCGCAATTATAGTCGGCATCATAAATATCTTGCAAAAGCCAACCGCAATCTTTTCGTAGCGTGAATAAGATTCTTCGGGGGCGAATAGGGAACCGCAAGCGCACGGCTTCCGGCCCGCCGTCGTTCTTCACACCCAGCAAATCCAGTCAAATGTCGGCGTCCGAGACCCGAAAGGGGAAGCAAGTCTCGAGAGCAAAACCGACCCCTCTCTTCCCTTCCAATGGGCGGAACTAGGTAGATTTCTTTCGATTCCCCCTCATCCTTCTCCCCACCCTCTTTCTCTCTCTCCTATTAATTTCCATCCTCGCCTTTCAAACTTTTGGCATCTCTGCTGGCCTGCCTGTCTCTCTCTTCCTCTTTCCGCTTCTTGCAGCTAAAGGCGACCACCACAGTATCTCTGTTATGCTCCTCTGAAAGTGAGTGCATCATGCTGTTGCTCTTTGTTCTTGGTAGAAGCGTGAGGGCTTGTCGTGTCGTGATTTCTCATTTTCTGTCGAATTCAAACCGCAAATTAAATTAATGTAAATCGTACCATGCGGTGGCACCAGTGGTATTTTAGTTCAAAGGCGTGCTCTGTTCTGCCAACATAGAGCATTTGGTGATCGGACACTGGGAATAGGTTTCTGGAGATGATGGAGTCAGCCAAGGGTCGATCGGAGGTGGAGTTCCCCGGCCGTGCCGTCTCGCCTTGTTGGAAGAAGAAGGCGCCCGACGCCGGCTTCTTGGCCAACGTCAAGGACCACTTGGACCAGTTCGTCAGCACGCCCATGGATCAGCATAGGATTTGTCTCAAGAAGACGATCAGAGGGGTAGGTGACCTCGTCAAGCTTAGGAAGCAAAGCAAGGTATGGAGGATCTCTTCTTCTTTTATCATCTCGAGGGGAATTCTTTTAGAGAGCGTTCATTCTAATGGTCTTAGGAAGCAAGGCAAGCTATTGCGTCGTCGGATTCCGCTTCCAAAGACGGAGACGTGGATACGTCGAGGTAGGATGAGATCTGCAGTGCCTCAGCTGCTGCGACGGAGCATTCTTGTAAATGGCAATTGATCTGCAGAACACATTCTGGCAAAATTCAGTGTGATCACTCGATACTATAGATAAAAATAAAAAAAAAGGCATCTTCTTCTTCTTCTTCTTCAAGAATAAAGCACTAACCATGTTGATTTATTGCGCATCCTGCAAATTCCATGGCTTTTATTGTTTGGCTTGACGATTTCCATGAAGATCTTTTCTAGTGTCTTGCATACTTCTTCGCTAAGATGCACTGACAGCGTCCCCTTATCTATTCGGAGAGAAATTTGGTACTCCATCTGCCCTTTGTGTTGACACGAAATTGTCATGGAACAGATGATATCTTATTGTGATGTATTAACTGATCTCTCATTGTTTTGATTCTTCGCCATTGACCTATGAATGAGCAGGAAAAGGGTGGTGTTCCTTTGTTCGGAGAAAAAGAGCGAAGCGAAGTTGACTTCTCGCGTGCGCCAACTCAGTAGGGAACCGTCGAAACTTTACAGCCTGTGTTTGGTGAATGGAGTTAGATCAAACTGCATCACTGCATTAGGTTCCTCTTCCTCTTGCTTGGTTCACTTGTCTAAACCTGTAGTGGCAGGCATATGTAGTTGCTCAAAATTCAGTAGAAAGATTGGAAAAAGCTTGGGAGATAGAACAAAGGAAGGATTCGGTATTGCATATGATGGGTGGACAAACCCATCTCAAAAGAAAATATCTTTTGTTTTCCTAATGAGTAGTGGGGTATGATATTAGCGTTTTCAACTTGTTTAGGGGGTGGCAGAGGGTAACGTCAAATGGGAAGGCACCGTGGGACGAGCCGTCCCGTCCAAGCTTTGATACGGAGCACGCATGACTCCGTACTCCGCCCACAGCCCAGTGAGATGTTTGTTTTGTCTGGGCAATTCAAGCTGGCTTGTTATTCGCAAGCCAATCTAAGTAGCTATTTTTGATATCACGTTTCAAATGTAAGCTAGAAAAGCTTGGGAATTCAGATCCCTGCAGCTGGATTCTGCTGTATGATTAGATTAGATTAGATTGTAGGAATTGGATTGTATAAAATAATTTGATCAATGGGTGATTTATTGCTTAATAAATTAAGAATAAAATTCTTAAAGAAAAAGAAAAACCTGCCGTTCTCAAATTTTTTACTCCTTTTGTTTTTGTATTATTTTCGATGAAAGGGGTTAAAGACGCACTCCTCAAAAGTGATAAAGACACAAAAGGCAAAAACCTCACGACAAGATCGATAATGAGATAAAAGGGATTTAAGATGCCCTCGTTGTAGATGAAAATGAAGGGTGAAAGTCAATGACACGTCTCGATAATAAGAAACAAGGACAGTGAATAAAGAATAAAATTAATCATATTTTTATTATTAAAAAAAATACTCTATGAAAATAAAATAAAAACTTTAAAAAAAAGTTTTAACCGAAAATAATTTGGATACTATTTTTAAATGTTTATACTCAAAACTAACTAGCACACACTTCACCCTCCTTACTTTGGGATAGTAAGACGATAATAGTGAAACAATTAACAACAGATGTTCATCTATTCCACCCCAAACGCATCATCGTCAACATATTAATATCAATTAGAAAGGATGCTTTTCTTCATGCACTTATTCACCTTATTTTAAAAGTCTTTTCTTTTCTATTCTTTGATAATAACACCCACTCATACGACTGCCAAACCACACATCAGTCTACTAATACTGCAAGACCCAAAATGACGCCAGACAACAGACAAGTCCAAACTTAAAGATAACCAAAGCAGCAGATAACTACGAAGCCCAGCCCTCCGATCGCGGCAAGCGAACGACCGCCTTAGCTCCTCCAGTACCCATCCGACGATCCACCGCCGTACCCGCGGTCGCGGCCGTACCCACCGCCTCCGTCACGGCGACCGCCGCCGCCGCCGCCGTACCCGCCGCCGCCGCCGCCGTACCCGCCGCCGCCGCCGCCGCTGCGAAAACCTCCGCCGCCGCCGTACCCACCGCCTCCGCTGCGAAAGCCTCCGCCGCCGCCGTACCCACCACCTCCGCTGCGGAATCCACCATCGCTCCGTCGGTTCTGGGCCTCGTTTACTGTGATGTTCCGGCCGTCAAGGGTCTGGCCGTTCATCCCCTTGATGGCGTCCCTCATCGACTGCTCGTCGCGGAAGGTGACGAACCCGAAGCCCCTCGACCTCCCCGTCTCTCGGTCGTTGATGATCTGCACCGTAAAACACAACGAAAGAGGTCTGAGATCCGAGATCTAGTAGGGAAAAAGGATCGAAACCCGAGTTGAGATCTTGGATCTGGAGAAGATAAGGGACCTTAGACTCGACGATGTCGCCGTAGGTGCTGAAAGCCCGCTCAAGGGAGGCGTCGTCGGTAGCCCAGGCGAGCCCGCCTACGAAGCAGCGGAACTCGACGTCGGAAGCCGCCATGGAAAGGATCGGAACGGAACCCTGAACAGGAAAGGACGGCGGAAGAGGGGGAGGTAACACCAACCCACCTCTGTAGGAGCACGAGAAACCCCAGGGCACCCCCAAAAGTACATATATAGAACGAGCGGTGGCGGATCTGGGGGTAACCTCACCGCTCTTTAGGTCATTTTACCCTTCCGCCTTCCTTATCGCTCCTGTGGGGGTGCGGCGGTCACACTGCGGGCCTCACCGCCATTTGTTTAGGGTTCGCGAATACGTGTCCCCCAAACTTTCTTTTATGTGGAGCCTTCGACAACTTTGACGGTGGGTCCCATGGTAGGGCCGTGACGTTCGTACCCGCGGATTCTTGCGAAAATATCTTAAGGTGTCAAGTTATGGTTTTGCCCTCTGAGCGGAAATATTCCTTCTTGTCCTGTGCAAATCAGATTTTTAATATATATATAAAGAGAAAGAAGAACACTTGGGGTATCTTTAATAAGGTTTATTCAAAGACTAGTGAACATTTTGGAAGATGATCGTGATTAATGCGTGGCTAATTCGTTTGTTTCGACGAGTAGGTTTTCTTGAGCAAGACCCTACAAGCGTGTGCATATTAACCTATTAAGGATTGAGAAATAGATGCCTTCATTCAGAAGTCGTCACCTTCAAGCAAACTCGGTTGTTGGATAGGAATTTATGTTGAGTACCGTTTGTTCTTATGGGAGAAAATATAGCCATAAGTTTGACACGGACAGGCAAAAGGGAATCGATCTTCATTCAGGGATGCAGTCTTATCCTCCTCCCGCCTTTGTTCCTTGCGAAGATCGTCCGCCTTCCAACATTCACCGAGTGCGAAAAGCAACTTTAGAACAACTTTATATCTGAACCACCGAAAGTGATGGCCTCACGACCATCCAATAAGCCGTGGATGCGTCATCGAGCATTAGAACAGTAGTCATTATGTTTTCGTACGAGTATAACCCTACAGCTTTCCCATATTTTTACGAGGTCTAGAAATTTTTAGATGTCTATCTTACCGACTATCGCACCTGTATCTAATGTAGGGAAAAAGGCAACACATACATAAGTATGTTATTTCAGATTAATATGCCACTTAATAACATAACAAAGAATCATAGAAGAGAAAAAAATGTTGGGAATGATCTCATCCGACGTGCCAACATGGACGATTTCATTCATAGACGCCACTGGATATATTACAAAGCTATCTTTGCCCATTCACCGAGAAAGAAACAACAGAGACCCAAAAAGAGGTTGCTATCTTTGCTCATTCACCGAGAAAGAAATAACAGAGACCCAAAAAGAGGTTTGAAGATTATAAAAGCACCGTGGACGCTTGCTTCCCGTTTAAACGCTAAATTACCAACTCTATTGCCTTTCCAAAACATCATTACCTGATGACACTACACGTCAACAGATAAAAAAGATAATTATTGCATAAAATATTATTTATTCTGACAGCTTATTTTCAGCAGAAAACAAGATAAAATAATATAAATTATTAATATTCTGAAAGCAAATAATGGCACATAATAATGCTAAATGATCAGGCACAAAACAGTAATAGATAACACTGAACATGGTTTATACCAAGAACAATAAAACACGGTACAGTCAACAGTGTAGAAGATAATAAAGAAGCCTGTACACAGTAAACTCCAAAAAAAAAAAAAAAGGATCTTGATGGACTCGAACCATCAACCTCTCGATCGAATTCGACCGAGCGCTCGACCAGTCTGAGCTTGAAGATCCACAAGCATCTCAAGAAACAAATTTTAATGATTTTCCTTAAATACAGTACTTCTAGCACTACATTACTTCTTTAACGACCGAATGGATTCTAACTAGTAAAGGCCAAATGTTACAAAGAGAAATCCCATTATCGAGAAACAACATTAAATTTATGTTACACAGCGGTTATTCAAAGGAGAAGCAGTAATTGGATTCCAGATAAAGTTACAAGCCTAAAAAAAATTCAATAAATCAATACTTTGAATTTCGTACCTTATTGACAAAAGAATATCGATATTTAAAACTAGATTATTAATTAAGCAACGACAAGATAATTCAATTTATCATATTTACTCAAATATACGATACGATTATTTTAAATTACCAGATTCCACACTATGCAACATTACGATTGCCACTTAATAGATCAAGGCAACTAAAATTAAGCTTGCCAAAATTTAATCTGAGAAATTGTTTGCGCAACAAATAAACAGTGCAGAAATGATAACATTCAAGCATCCAACAACCATAAGTGGAAATGTCAAAATTAACAACAATAATACTAATAAATGAACTGCTCAAAAAAATATTAAACTACAAAAGAAATATATTAAACTACCAATCATTATTAAAGATCTGTCAAAATTACATATCAATCCACAGGAAATCATAAACCATATAATCCCAAATAAATGTGTGGAATCTTGGTTGGCAAGAGTGACAAGGACATGAAAATATTGATTAAAAGTATAAACTGGAACCACCATAAGAAAAGGAAAATCCAGTATGCATATGAAACCATAAACAGATCATATTGCGGAACAGTACTATTTTTAGAAAAACTTCCAATCCAATGTAAATAATAAAATTAAAGATGCAAGGTAAAATTAATGGAACAAAAACAACAGACATGACGTTAGTTCCCTGTAACGATATATAATCAATGAACTCTAATATTTATGGAAATACCTATCACAATATTTAAGATAATTTTAGTTCCTTATGTGTACTCTGCTAGCGATGATCACTGCATCACAGCAGGAAAAAATTGACTATTCCATTCACCTGAGTAAGCATAACGGTATAACATTCTTAATAAATCATGCTACAGCAATAACAATTAAACATAAAATTCTTATTTGCCTATAATTAGGTATGAAGTCTGTAACAGCAAATTGAACATACACACCATCGGGCCTTTTATTGCAGGTATGAACATAACAAACAATCTGGCGAAACTGAGATATTATAGTAATGAAGTAACAGAAGCTAATAAATCAATTTCAATCACATGACGCACATTTAGAAGATATAGTTCTGACAAGGCAAAAATGTAGAAACTTCAATGACAGCAACTTCATTGTATTATGTAAAAATATTATCAAAACCAAAGAAAGAGCTTATTCTGTCCCCAGTTGTCCTCCAAATCCAAAAGATTGAAGAGTCCACTAGAAGGGCAAGGAATAAGCTCAAAGTCTCCACAATCAGCAACGGGTAATATATCACATACCAACTGACCTCAAAAACTATCAAACTTAAAGCAAAAAAGAGGGAACAGAAGCATGGTCCATTAAATCTGGAAATTCCAATATATATAACACACAAACTTGATAAATAAGTTCAGAAAGGAAAAAACGATACATCTTAACATTCAAAACTAATGGAACTATGTAGCATCTATCAACATTAAATCAAAGGTAAAGATGGATTATGCATATAAGCGTGGACTGAATAGAGTGAGAGATTGTTCATAATGCCGATCAAATTTTAGTTAGTAAAAATAATAGCAGACGTATGCCATAACTTTCAATTTCGTTAATGGGTGCGCTAGTGGAGGTAATACCAAATAAGATGACAGGTAAACGAATTAGAATGTGATGATTGCACTATGACCCTCTGGTATTTTGGTCATGCAAGGTACCCTTAAAGTACTAGTTCAAAGAATCCAAGAGCGCGAGATTACTAGCGACATAGAAGGATCACAACAACGAGATAAGGCACACGAGGGTGAGAACCTGGGGGTACGAAAACACCCCATGCGTTCCCACCAAACACACGAAAATTGGCATACTTTATTACGGTTCTTTGACCTGCCATGCGAGCGCACCCAACATGGCAAAGGCCGAGATGACAGCCTAATAAGATTAATCACCAGACAACATCCCTATTTTACCTTACTCTCGGAGAAGATCTCCGGCTTTCCACATCCACTACATCAGCAAGAACCTTATATTAACAGGAGACCACATGAGATCCATTCATCGACGACCTGCTCATATTCAGATCCAGATTGTCCGCGGGCGAGAATGCATCGATCAAGTCCAAGCAGCCACAACGCCGACCAAAAATCACCCTGATGCCAACGTAAGTGTTCGATCTGTAAAAAAGGATTCTAAGTCACCGTAATAGTTCTTCCATCGCCAAAACATACATTTGCAGCAACAGATTCATCAATAATTGCTTAGGATTCAAACAACCAATCAACAAATTAGCTTACCGCTCTACGCACATTATGAGTAAAAGATTAACAACTTACAGGTTGAAACATCGGTGAAGACGCTATGAGCCAAAAATCAAAAGAATAGCGTATAATATTAAAAAAGCAATGAAGGTGAACACGATCAAAACTAGAGAGGCATCACACCTACACGCCAAAGATCAGCGTCCTTTGTTGCCAGACACTCCCGATCGAGAGCAGAAACGATGGCTGCGGAAAAGGTAATCCACGAGACGAACGGGACGACAAAGCGTATATATCTCGATGAAAGGCGAAGAACGTGGAGTTTCTTGACGAAGAAAAAAAAAATGGACGGCCAGATGGAATCAGTAACTTTTTGATGGACCTGATGCTACCACGTGTCGGTAAAGTCAGTTGGGCGCGCACCGATTTTCCTTGCGTGACCGCAACGTTGGATGAAGTCATTGCTTACGTTTTCACTACAAAGGATTCGCTTCGCGGTCGGAATTCCACGCAGGGAAATAGACGAATCAACGAGCTAGATTGGTGGGATCCGGGGTGCCCGGCTCCTGTTTGCTGTTCATGACCGCATGCCAAGTCGAATACGGAAATCAATTTCACGTTCCGTAACGACATCGAGTCGGCGGATAACAATTCGAAAACCGCTGTCACGTCCTTTCTGTACGCTCGCTTGGGGGTGATCGATTTGAATACCGATATCTTTGAATTTTATATAACTATATTGGTATCAAAATCGCTAGTCGTTAATGTATTTTTCTTTTTTGAAAAAGATAAATAATAGGAATTACAAATGAGGATTGACCACTCGTTAACCTATCGATCTGCACAATCAATCCGAAGATCTGATTGCGACATTTGAGCACATTGACGCAGTTATCTCATCACGCTTATTTCCCTTTTAATTTTTTTTTCTGGAAACCGGCCTGTTTCTCTCCTAAACTCCATGGGAGATTTAAGGGCTGTTTGGTTGTCTTTTTAACTAACACTTGGTCATATATACATTTACACGAATTCGAATCAGAATATGAACTCGAATTGTTTTTATTGGAGGCGTCCAATCAATTTAATTTTCAATCTCACCTATGGAAAACTTATTTTGTAGCGTCTTTTTATATTTCTCCGCAAAAGAAGAGGATGGCGGGAGAACTTGGCGCCAATTGATTCCCGCGTCCTGGTGTCCTTAAGAACCGCTTTCTACGCTTCATAACCAAACGCACCTCCTGAAGCCAATCTCTATTCTCTCGTCTTCTCTCCGAAACCGACGTGGTGGCGGAGATGGGAAGCGGCAACGCCGGCATCCAAGAGCCGTCTCCCGAGCTTCAGAAGGTGGATCAGAATGGCACCCCTCGACAGGGAGAAGGCCTACTTCCGACCCACTATCTCCCGCTTCTTAAGGTCAAGAAGCTCTCCGACAAGGCCGTCTTGCCTTCAAGAGCTTCCCCTCTATCAGCCGGTTATGATCTCTCCAGGTGAAGAATGCGTAGTTTTCTGTAACCTGCACCGACTGTCTCTGCCTAACTATGCTGTATCTTCTCGATCTCAGTGCGGTGGAAACGAAGGTCCCGGCCCGGGGAAAAGCTCTGGTGCCCACCGATCTTAGCATTGCCATTCCTGATGGAACTTACGCTCGCATCGGTATAATTTCCACAACCCATATCGTGATTTCTGATATCTGCTTTGCTCTTGTCATGTTCATGCTATGGGTGTTCGACGAAATGAGTCAAAGAGGCTTCCCCACCATCATTTATTTTCCCCACTACAGCTCCTCGGTCCGGATTAGCTTGGAAGCACTCGATTGACGTGGGAGCAGGCGTGATCGATGCAGATTACAGAGGGCCACTGGGCGTCGTTCTGTTCAATTTCTCGGATGTGGATTTCGAGGTGAAGGAGGGCGATCGGATTGCGCAGCTGATCATCGAGAGGATCATGACGCCGGAGGTCCTCCAGGTCGATGATTTGGACTCCACTGCTAGGGGCGTGGGAGGGTTTGGGTCTACTGGAGTCTGATGCTGGATGTCGTTGTTGACATAGCTCTGCTTTGGTTCTGATACCTCAAACAGATGGTCTGGTTTTTCTGTTGCCTCGATATGCAAAGGTTTGGTTTTGATGACCGTTTGGTTGCTGATCTGCAACAATGAAACGAATCCTGTGGTGAATGTCCGGCATATAGTGCATCTTGAATTGTCACTACCTCTACCAAACATTTATTTCTTTGTATTAATGTCATTTAAAGCTTAATCCCACCAATAAACAACAGCCCCTGCTTTCGGTGTACTTCCAACCTTGGCAATCATGCGCGAATCAATCAAATCCGAGAACGATATCAACCAATTATCCTTGGGCTATTATTAGTTTGGCTCGAACTCCTTCTCAATGCGGCCACTGCTCGGTCACGTAAATTGCTTTTCTTTGTGGATGTCAATGTCCTTGACTTTTTTTCAGTGCCAGCGATTGAAAGAGCTGTTCAATGTGAAATCATAGCCTACGAATTTAGCGTGTGGATCCCATTCATTAAAGTTTAATTTGGTTGGAATAATAAGAGGCGATATCAAAAGTGGCAACTCGCCTAATTGACTCGGGTCGCTGCGTGCTTGCCTCTCCTTAAGAAAACATGTGAAAAGAATCTAATTGAAAGCCCTACCGACACCTTATTCTACTATCCTACCACGTCAAGTTTTTTGTTTGTATACTTCTTATAATGAGTAGGATTATTCTCTTCGTTTGTTGGGAATTCTTCGAGATGAGTTGATTACACCGGACGTACAATGATACAATAATCAACATTTAAATATTAATCACCAATTAAGACATATATAAAAGAAAAAAAAAAGAAGAAGAGGAAAATACCCTCTCCTCCCTCTGCTACTCGTCTCATTGCGGCTTCTCTGCTGTATTAAAGAGAAAGGTGTTGACCTGTCCTGTTCCAACCGCCTCCATTTCTGAGACGACATGAGAGACGGAGGCGATTCCCTGCCCTCGATCTCCGCGACCCCCAAGCGCCCCTCCCCCTTCCCTCTCTTAGGCAAGGGCCGGTACAAGCTGTGGGTCTGCGCCGCCATCCTCCTCCTCGCTCTCTGGTCCATGCTCACCGGCACCGTCACCCTAAAGTGGTCCATCGGCGGCGCCAACAGCCCCTCCGACGCTCCCGTATTTGGCGACCTCGACGTCCTGGTCCGCCATTCCTCCAAACTATAATATGGCTTTGCCTTCGGTTCCTCTGCGCCGTGATCTCTTATTTCTTCTGTTTTGGCTCGTGTGATGTAGGAGATGGAGGAGAGGGAGAAGGTGGTGAGGCATATGTGGGACGTGTACGTCCACAGCCGCATTGCTCGGCTGCCGAGGTTCTGGCAGGAGGCTTTCGAGGCGGCGTACGAGGAGCTCGCTGGCGACGATCCCTCGTCCAGGGACGCCGCCACGTCCGAGATTGCAAGGATGTCGATGAGAATGGCGGATCCTGAGCCCAATCAAGATGCCAACGTAAACTTCCACTTGAAACCGAGTCCAATGATTTCTTTTCTGTGGCTATTTGGTTTTCCTTTTCTCTTATCATGTAATGTTATTTCTTTTGCAACTTAGCTTGCTTGAATGATCAGTATAGGTAAGTATCATTTAATTTTGTTCTCTTATATTTATATAAAATAGGTTTTGCAAAAGAATTAATGTCGGATAAAGCTTTATTAGGAATTCGGTATTCATTTCGGATGAAACATAATTGTTGTCAGATTTCTTCCATGGCTTGTATCACTGATTTGTTTATGTTCATTCCTGTTTATGTTGACTTGTTTGCTTGCATGTCTTCCAGAATGGCGAAGAGGAGAAGAATCAAAGGGACGGAGATGGCAGGCCAATGCCGAACTCCTCATCACTGAAAGCTCAATCATAATGGCATTATCCAACTTCAACACAAACCGATGCGTCATGTACAAGACATGTGAACAAGCTCTCATCTAGAAATTAATTTTCTTTCTGAAGTTTAGCTTTGGTGGATGCTTGAAGTTGGTTCTATAATCTGTTATGGCTCAGTAATCTTAATGCAAACTCACCTGAAAGTTGACTCCCATGCGCACGTTCACATTCCTTCCCGAAAACGTCACCGAAGTCTTCTCTTCCAATGGCCTCGTCGCCTGCCGCGGCCTCTTCCCCGTCTTCCCTTACAACTGTATCTGCAACCCCGCCACCGCCCAATGGACGGCGCTTCCAGAGCCGCTCCACCATGTGACCGACTCCGTCGCGCTCGTCTTCCGGCCGTTGCCGCTCAACTTTTCCGTGGACATTTTGGGTTCAGTCTTTTCGTTGAGCAGAGAGTTAAAGCGGCGGCTTCTGAGTCAAGTTGACTTATCCTGATGCATCATGTTACAGCATTATACCGAGGATGCTGATACAGAGCTCTCGGTTACAGGGGATTCGGAGCTTTAAAGCCTCATCAATTATGCCACATAAACATTAGATCTATGAACCCATAGTAACTTACAGCTTGATCACTTGAAATAGAGACGCACAAGAGTAAGTTGTGCACATAGGGTTTGGTACACCATCAACCACCTAAATTCTTTACATTTTGGCTTTACAAACATTTCCACCAGCTTCGGCATTGCAAGTTTCACAATCACAGGTGCACTGAGATAAGGTTCCCTTCATTCTCTTCTTTTATTTACTATCTGCAGTTGTTCTAAAACACCAGACTCGGTCATAAGCTTCCAGATTGCGTGGTCTTCTTTGACATGCTCCTATCTTTCTTTGGTGCTCGACTCGAACTACAGCCCCAACATTTCTTGGAAGGCCTTCATAGATGAAGCTGGCAATCCCACGACCACCGTTACACTCTTCATTCCATTGACCTGAGGAAGAAACACCACCACCTTGTGCGGCAGCTCGGCCGGGCCGGACTGAACCGCCTCGCCCCACCCGAAGTCCGAGCTCATGAACTTGAGTTTGGTCCACGTCGTGATCACCAGCGTCGCGGTCAGGGACGGTCTAGCCCGGTTCGACTCGAAGTAATCGATCGCGGACCGAATGAACCGGTCGGTCGTGTTCCGCACGGCGGCCTGGATCAACCGGGCGGCGAAAGAGACGGGGTTGTCCTGCAGCTCGCCGGCCTCGCACAAGCAGCAGCCGAACACGACCCCGTTCCCGAAGAACCCCACCGGGAGCGGCGGCTGGAACCGACGCCGGACGTCGACCGCGAACAGAAGCTTGGTGTTCTGATGAGGGTCCATGTTAAGGGCCCGTGTCCAGGATCTCCAGATGAAGGCGGAGAGGGCCACGAAGCAGGTGCAGGATCCGTCAACGGTGGCCATGAGCTTGAGCCGGTCCAGCTCGTCAGAGCCGAAGGTGAAGGCCCGGTACCGGTTTGGCTCGGACTCGAAGAGTTGCGTTAGGTTCGATTCGTCCTCGAGCTCGGCGAACTCGTGGTGGGGGAACTCGATCTTTGGGGGGTGACGAGCTCGTTGTATAGTACGGTCCAGGAACGGGGCCCGGGACAGGCGACGGTTGCGGGCCGTCTCCGCCCACGACTGGAGGAACTCGACGCTTGATATCCCGTCTGCCATGCAGTGGTTCATGGCAAGTCCCACGACGAACCCACCGCACTCGAATCTCGTCACCTGGATGGCCATATAAACGTGATCCATATCATTAATCAACTTCATCTGGTACTGGTAAGAAGATTGCTGTCATATATAGACAGGCATTTACGTCACCTGCACAGTGAGGAGAGGAGTCTGCAAAATGTTCTTGGCTCGAGGGTCAACGTAGACGAGCTTCCCAAGCTTCTCAGGATCAGGGATGGAGATGTCCCCCACCACCTCCATGTCGCACTCCGCTGCCGCCTCCACGAACGGCACACCCCGCCCGTCGCACTTCACGATGAGCTTCCCCTCCGGGCTGATGGTGAGGCTCCCCGAGAAGGGGTAAAAGTGGACCAGCACCTTGGCTAGGGCGTCTCTCAGAACCCGGCCGACGTCGGCGGTGCTCCTGTCGGTCGCCGCCGCGAACAAGTGCACCGTCTTCATGATCCCGGCAACGTTCTGATCTAAGTTCGACAGGAAGTAGAACTCGCCATCTCCGGCGTCCTCAACGGGGTGCACTCTCACTGGCTCCGATCTCGTTACAATGAACGTGACTTCACCATTAGAATCTCTGTTATCCATCTACGAATACATGAAGAAACAAAATCTAAGCATTTCTAATGGGTTTTAGAGAATGATAACATATTGTAATCGGACTAATGGTATATAAATGAGATCGGTAAAGATACAAAGAGCAATGAACTTTAATCGTAAGAAAGAATGGTTTTAAGCACAAAATAGAAAAGAAAGATCACGATCAATGCGACACAAGAGATTGCCATGGCCGAACGAAGACTGCCTTAAGAACGAACAGCTCTCGAGCATGGTTTACATTAGGCCATGATCCATGTTCTCTAGAGTAAAACACTAGGCTGTAAAGCGGTACCCAAACGAAGTTCTGTGGACAGTGGACGATGGACATATATATAGAAGAAAGGGCAATGCTGGTGTTGGGATTGACAAATGCATAAATGTAGTTTGGTGAACCGGTTGTAGTGTCACGACACTTGAGACTTGTGACAGCAACTTTTGATCTCCCTACTCAAGGTGAGCTTGCAAAAGGATTCATTCTCATGAAGCTTTCTAGGGTGGCACAGCTGCTTTTCCAACCACTATTAATGCTTCTCTTCATGTGCTGCGATAAGAGGAACTCAGGCTTGACATAAATGGTGATCAAACCCATCTCTCTGCGATCCAATAAATCAGGGTAGGTGCAACTACTCTTGAAGTCGATGAATAGACCAACACCAGCTGGTCTTTGGTCGAAATCGTCTTCCAAAGTGTTGGATCAGATGAAAAAAGAAGAAAAAAAAAAGAGAAAAATGTCACGTGATACTCGACATTACGTAGCTGACGTACGTATCACATACATGCATGGTTCTTAAATCAAAGAGTACTTTATACAGTACAAGGAGCCCAATCTGTTTTTATGGCATTCACGCTTCGTCTTCTCCCTCTTGCGAACACTGTTCGCTGACAACTTCGGACCTGCAACGCAAAGTTCCAGCAGAGTAGACGCGGATGCTGTTTCCTCCTGAAGATAACTTTAGATCCCGGAAAACCATGCCGGGATTGGATCGGCAGAGGCACTCCTTGGGCATGAGAAGCACCCTCACCATGCAGCTCTCCTCCAGCCACGGAGCTGCATGGAGATGGGAGGGCAGATCGACCAAGAACTCTCCGAACTCGTCCGTCGTTCCACATGTCCAGTTAGTCTTCCTCGTGGATTCCCCATTTGTTCTGCATCCCACCCCAATTCTGGCGCCTTCAACCACGCAGCAATGTCGATGTTAGTCAACTCTTGAACCATCTGGTTTTCGTCTTTGGCCCACAATTCAATTTTTATATCATTTTTCTTTGGATATATGAACATCGAAGAGGTAACCGTGACAAAGACATTACACCTCATGAGAGCCAAGTCGCCGTACCCTCTAAGAAACAAAGACATCATCAAATATTCCGGAGAAATGGAAGGGGAAAAGAAAAAGGATTTCCTGTTACATCAAGCATTAGATTATTCGATCAGGAAGCTTAACTTTTACATAAAGCCACTGAATAATCTATAATTCAGATCAGAACCTCAAGAACAAAAGAAGATTCATATATACTGCATCTCAAGATTGGAGAAATCCAGACACTAATGTATTCCTACACCAAAAAAATGTGTTGCTGCTTCAGTTGTCACTAACCACGTTGACCTATTAATTAGGATCACCCAACAGATGAAAATACTTCTTTATCTTCAAGCAAAAAATGTTCGAATGAAACTCCTAAAAATGAGGATGTGTAGCTTCCATGGACTGAAGAAATTTGGAATGTTCGTGTGCAGATCATGAAAGAAGTAAGATCATCATGTCTAACACCACTAGTAGAAAAAGGAAACTAGATCGAACATGTGTATTCATAAACACTAGCTCGGTTCTTTCGAGTTCATGATATATATATTTATTGCATCTAAAACATCGCATAACTGTTTGTCTGCATACTGTTCGATTATACAATGGTTGATCCCCTGTTTCAGGACCAATAGAATAAAGGAAGAAGAAAAGGCTGTGTGACCTGGAACAGGGAAGGTGACGGGGTCGGATCCTGGCCTCAAGCATGCATCGCAGAGGAGGGTGCCGGCGACAAGCACGGAGGAGATCCTCTCCTCTCCATATCCTGCCAATCGCACAAGCTCCGCACGCGTGAGCTGCATGGAGAACTCCTCGCTCGTCAACGCCGAAGCACACAACCTGGAGCTAAAGAACGACGACGACGCCACCAAAATGGAGGCCCCAAGAAGAAATTCATGCGTCTTTGGCATCATCTTCTTCAGCACTATTATCTGGCTGGAAGTGGGATCTCAGAAGATATATATATCACGCACATACATATGGTTCTGACAATTAATGAATCGTGGGAGAGGTGATCTATAAGATTAGGATTGAATTTTTGGACATGACTAAATGTAGCTCTCGAGTGGTTGTTCAACCACTGAAGCAACCTCTTCCGTGGTGGCAAGCGAGGTAAGTGACAGAGATGCGTCGCCATACGCACTCAGCTCTTTACACAGAGAAGAAAACTCGGAAAGAATAAGATATTTGATCCGTAATGTTGTAAAAAAAGTAAAACGAATTACTACAACAAACACATACAACGTATAGTTTCAAGCATTCATGCATTCGAAGTTAGGTGCATGAACTTGTGATCAACGCAACCTTTCTTGATGATGATTTTGCTAAAAATTTCTTGTCACTGATCACCTTCGCGAATCTTTGCAACGATCAAAATATGTCAGCATTTGCACTTGTTGCTTTGTAAACCAGAAGAATGCCATGTTCCTTTCCTTTAAACGCAAGCAAAAGCTTCCCCTGTATCAAACTAGACTTCTCCCACCATCCTAGAACTAGAACTCACAGGTTACCTTGTGAATCCTGGTGGGCAGTCGATCTATTCTGAACATTTCTGTCGCTTGATTTCGGGAGTCAAGGACATGTCTCACCTAACAACCGCATTGCATTGTGGTACTATTGCTTATTGCCTCCGTCTTCAGTGATCGGTGTTCCTCTATGTTTTGGAAAGCAAGACGTGTCACGTTACAGTACGAATTAACTCAGTGTCGAGAAATTCAATGAATTTTCATTAAAAAATTATAATTATATATAATATAATTGTACAAATATTCATTATATTTATCAATTATCTAACTATCCATCTTATCTCAGATGTTCTCCAATACTCGCCTCCCGTTGTTCCGCTAACTTGAAAATTCACTATGCTATCAGCAAATAATCTATATCATGATACGTAAAAATAGTTTTAGATTAGCACAAATATTGAGTAGGGAATAGAGGTCAAAGATAAACCTAATAATAATACACTGATCGAATATGATAATAATTTAATTTTGCATATGATATGTGAATCACAAAACAAAAGTACAAAATCAAGGGTGCATACATATTCTTTATATAATATTATCCATAAATACAACCAGTGTAGTTATCTCAAAATTAGAAATTCGTAATATTTTTTAAAATTAATTAAAAAATGAGTGAATATTCATCTCAAGTGGAATATTTATTTTTTAATTATATTTTATGGTTAATTGATATAAAATTTTTTTAATCTAAATCGACTTTTTTAAAGTTAGGAAATAGAAATCAAATCTTTATTTCAAAATTATCTCATTAGACTCCGAGGCACGAGACGAAGAAGGTAAGTTCTCCGATCTCTCCTTCTTAATTATTATTATTATGATATAAATTTTAAAATTTTATATCTAGATAATATAAAACCTATTTTATATTTATTAAAAAATATATAAAAATATTTAGAAATGTTTTTAGATATTAAAGATCAAAATATATAAAAATCATGGATATATAATCATTATAATTTCATTTTGGGTATTATCTATTTTAATTTTTTTCTACATAACTTTTTTTTTATATCTCAGAAAGATTATCAGAAATTTTCATAAATTTTCTAATATAGAATTATTGATTTTTAATATTTTAATTCATAAAGATAGTTTTAGAATACTATTAAATTATATTTTTTATTTTAATTGAATTATTCTATGTGTGATTGAAATTTTAATCTGTTCATTCTATTTTTTGTGAAGAAAAAAAAAAGGAAAACTGAATTAGATTGACATTGGATTTGATCCGGCATAGGTCTGACCCGAGTCAGACCGGTCGTCAGACTCGATCACGTTCAGCCAACCGATCGCCTGTCGCCTAACTCAATTTGGGTGCGATGGCTTGCTCCGGCGCGACCTCGAGCACGCAGCTCGGATTCGACTCATATCCAGTGGGCCGGCTTGCGCATAGTCGGTGTCGCTTAATGGACCGATGGCTATGCAAGTTCAGCTAAACCAAGTAATGGGCCGTGGTGGCCCAAGGCTCGTAGACCGAGTTCTCTGTGTCCCGAAGACTCAGCAGCCCACTTTCTGTAGCCCATGAACGACCCGGTACTGCAGCCCATCCCGTTTTCTCCTTCCCTCACTCCGACGAATGCGCCGAGCACGTGAGCCCTTTTTGGCTGCTCTAGAATTATTATCCCAGAATTGTAATGAGCAGTTCGACCTAATATAAACCCTATGGTATGGACTTGGGGTTTGTGCTATTAAGGTTAGTTTTCGAGAATTATGGCCATATGATGATTGACTCTAATTTATTTCCTTTGTATTTATTATACTACTACCTTTGTATATGTTTTGAGAAAGATTATGTAATATGAATCCTTTCTTTATGTATATCATCAGCAACATCAAATATATTTGGACATCATATTGGTGCATATCTCCAAAAGCGGATGAAACGAAGAATCATTCTGATATGTTTTTTTTGTTCTCCCAACAATGGTCCAATAACAGTCTATGAGTTTTTTTTTTTTTTTTAATCTCCCAATAATAGATAGAAAGAACTCTTATGTTACTCATAATAATAGATATAGTAATATCTCTAATCTATCAACACTGAATGAGAACTCCGTAGATCCCAAATGGAATCGCTGTATTAATATTCCTGACATCAACAGGACCTATACATGTCGTCGTATCATATCAAAATTAGCTATCATTTTATAACATATCATCATGACTCGGACACACAATAACAACAAGACAATGTAATGATTGATACTCACTGTATGATGGGTACTAAGTTCTTGTGGAGCACAACCATAGGAAGATATCCGATCTATATCAATCAAAGTAGATCAATTATGCATGTGTCAATACATGTATAAGACGGATCGACAAATAGATAAACATATTACTTGTTTATCATGTATCAAATTTAATCATGTGTGTGCCGAAATTATGAAGTCATTTCTCGATAATCCAATCAAACGACGTGAAACTTGTGCCCTCTCTGTGTAATAAACAATTAACCGGATAATCAACCATGGAGAGGAGAACCCAAATCCAAAGTCTATAAGAGTAGGTGACACAACTCCTCCATTGCCCTCGCACCTCCGAGAGAAGCAGGTGATGGAGAACACAGAGGAAGGCCTTCCGACTGACCAAGAGTTCCATCACGACCTCGTCTCCAGCCTTCCACTCGAGGAAGGCATGTCACCGGTGCGCCTCCGAAAGTACCAAGGCGTCTGGATGTCGGAGTACTTCCTGGTGGGCACCATGAACGCACAGCGATACTTCAAGTCTCGCCCCACCGACATCCTCCTCGCCAGCTACCCCAAGTCCGGCACCACCTGGCTCAAAGCTTGGGCCTTCGCCACCATGACCCGAACCCGTCACTCCTTCGGTTGCCATCCTCTTCACCACCTCAACCCCCATGAGTGCGTGCCACTCCTCGACGAAATTGCCGGCAGCCTCGAGAGTCTCTTCGAGATCGACGCCGCGAGCGATCCTCGCCTTATCAGCACCCACCTACCTTTCTCCCTGCTACCCGAGTCGATCAAGAGCTGTGGTTGCCGACTGATATACGTTTGCCGGGAGCCCAAAGATACGTTGGTCTCTCGGTGGCACTTCCACGGCAAGATTGTAACGAATATGGGGAAGAGCGAGGTAATTCCTTTCGAGAAGATGTTCGACATGTTCTGCGATGACATCATGCCATGCGGGTCGATATGGGAGCATGCCTTGGGCTACTGGAACGAGAAGACACAGACACCGGGGAGGGTGCTGTTCTTGAAGTATGAGGAGATGTTGGAGGATCCCACAGGAACGTTGACGAGGTTGGCGGAGTTCATGGGTTGCCCCTTCACCGAAGAGGAGCTTAGGGTGGGCGTGCCAGCGGAGATCGTAAGCCTCTGTAGTTTTGGGAACCTGAGAGATTTAGCTGTGCAACAGAACCGCAGAATCAGCCCTGGTGGTATCATGACGACGGAATCTTTCTACAGAAAAGGAGCAGCCGGGGACTGGAGGAACCATCTCAGTCCAGAGATGGCTGAGAAGTTGGATCAGATCACCGCGAAGAAGCTGCTAGGAACAGGTTTGACTCTTGGGCGTCCCGTCTCGGAGACCACCGCAATGGATGCTTAATTAATTAGTTCCCAGCCCATGGATGGATTCTGCTTGCAAGTGTGCTTCGAAATTTTACTGTGTCTGTATGATGAATTATGCATGTTTGCGGATTGAAATCAAATAAATTGGATTTATCAATATTAAACAATATTAGGATGTACACCATTTTTTGTTATTCAAAAGAATAAATCATACTCCATTTTCAAAGGATATGCAAAGAGAACTAGATCATTCTTTTCAGAACCATCTAGATTGATGGATTAGGTGTTTAGAGGAGAAAAAAATTAAGAAAAAAAATATTAATCTTTCAATTACTGAGATGCTACTCAGATGCACTATTCAGATACACACTTAGTCCCTAGAGGTCCTGTCTATTTATAAACGAAAACAGAGGATTTAGGATAAATTATTAGGAGAGTTCCTCCCATTAAGATTATCTTATAAGGAATTCTACTTGATCAATAATCATAATTAAAATTTAATAATATCTATAATATATCTTATTTAATTAAATAGGATCATAGTTGTTTGCTTTGCAGGTTCATTATTTGTTTGCTTGGCAAAAGAGAAATCGATAAGTCTATTATTTATTTATTTTAATATATAGGACGCAGGTCCATTATTTGTTTGCTTTAATATATAAGACGATAGGTACATTATTTATTTGCTTGGCAAAAGAAAAGCCGACAGATCCATTATTTGTTTGCTTTAATATATAAGAGGACAGATCCATTATTTGTTTGCTTGGCAAAAAAGAAGTTTGACAGGTCCAATATTTAGGTCTATTATTTGTTTGCTTTAATATATAGGACGACAAGTTCATTATTTGTTTGCTTTAATATATATAGTACGACAGGTCCATTATTTGTTTGCTTGGCTAAAGAGAAGCCGATAAGTCCATTATTTATTTACTTTAATATATAGGACGACAGGTCTATTATTTGTTTGCTTTAATATATAAGACGACAGGTATATTATTTGTTTGCTTCGCAAAAGAAAAACCGACAGATCCATTATTTGTTTGCTTTAATATATAAGAGGACAGATCCATTATTTGTTTGCTTGGCAAAAAAGAAGCTTGACAGGTCCATTATTTAGGTCTATTATTTGTTTGCTTTAATATATAGGACGACAAGTTCATTATTTGTTTGCTTTAATATATATAGGACGATAGGTCCATTATTTGTTTGCTTGGCTAAAGAGAAGCCGATAAATCCATTATTTATTTACTTTAATATATAGGACGACAGGTCCATTATTTGTTTGCTTTAATATATAAGACGACAGGTACATTATTTGTTTGCTTGGTAAAAGAAAAGCCGACAGATCCATTATTTGTTTGCTTTAATATATAAGATGACAGATCCATTATTTGTTTGCTTGGCCAAAAAGAAGCTTGACAGGTTCATTATTTAGGTCTATTATTTGTTTGCTTTAATATATAGGACGACAAGTTCATTATTTGTTTGCTTTAATATATATAGGACGATAGATCCATTATTTGTTTGCTTGGCTAAAGAGAAGCTGATAAGTTCATTATTTATTTACTTTAATATATAGGACGACATGTCTATTATTTATTTGCTTTAATATATAAGACGACAGGTACATTATTTGTTTGCTTGGTAAAAGAAAAGTCGATAGATTCATTATTTGTTTGCTTTAATATATAAGACGACAGATCCATTATTTGTTTGCTTGGCAAAAAAAACTTGACAGGTCCATTATTTAGGTCTATTATTTGTTTACTTTAATATATAGGACGATAAGTTTATTATTTGTTTGCTTTAATATATATAGGACGATAGGCTCATTATTTGTTTGCTTTAATATATAGGACGGCAAAAGAGAAGCCGACGGCCTGGATAAAAAGAAAAGGTTTGGTTGCGGGAGAAAGCAATCCGGTGGAAAGATAGATTTGAAGGGATCTTGCAGCGTCGGATAATGAATATACATATAAACCAGGCGATCCCTACGTGAGTATTTTAAGGAGATTAACTTATGCATGTAGTGACACTCGAAAAAAGAAACTTAAACTTGTCGCTCAATTATGGAGGCGACGTACGTACGCACTGTGCTGGATCTGGAATTGCTCATCCATGATCTTGCCGGAGACCATCATCCTTAAAATAATTGACCTGCATAAAATGATAGCAGCCCAACCTCCTGGCTGAATGATTGGCATGCGTATCCGTCGGATGTGTCCTTGTGTATCCAACGTGGAGTCGACCTAACATCAATATCATATCAGATTCTTGATGTGATCTCTCTAAATTTCTATGTCAGGTTCCGACAATGATTTAGGTGGAGGTGAGGTGAGAGTAAGACCGATCAAACCTTAACAACTACATTATGATTTGCCTTTTACGGTAAGGAGGAATAGTCTTATAACCAAAAATATTTTTCAAATATTTTCTGTTCGGTTGATACTAACATGAAGTTGGATAAGATCACCGCGAGGAAGCTGCATAGAACTGGTTTGACTCTCGCTCTTCCACCATGGACGCTTAGTTCCCAGCCCATGGAGGATAGATTCAGCCGGTGGGCGTGTGCAATGTGCTCCACGGTTTTTACTCCGTGTTGCAGGTTTAGAGTTGACTGTGTGACTCGTCCGTGTGCTGAATTTTCTTATGTCGATCCAGCAGAAGGTGGACGACAGCTCCAGCTGAGATCATGCATGGATTTTGGTTTGCCTTATGCCAAAACAAAAGACAGTGACGACCTCACCCAATTAGCCACGGAGAGAGGGGGGACGGGGAGAACTCAAGGCCAGAGGAAGGCCTGATTCCTGGTAAGACCATGACGACCTCACCTCCACCCTTCCGCTCCGGCAAACTGCAAAGCGTGTCCTCGATGCGCCGCCGGAAGTACGATGGGAGCTCTACACGGCGGCGGGCATCATCAACGTCCAACGACAAAAAAGAAGATTTGTTTTCCGAAAAATCACTCTGAATAAAACTCGCATTAATAGTTTCAAGAATACAAAACAAAGTTCAGATTATAATCTCATCTTCATTTCTTTTCTTAAATAGAATTTAATTCCAATAAAGTATAAAAGGTGTCACCTAACCCTATACCGCAATTGTAAATAGTTTCAATTTAAAATTATGATGATTGATTCCCTTAAGTTCTTTTCAGTTATAATATAAAATCATGTAAACACGATAAGACAGACCTATCAACCCAATTTGAGTAATATGTTAGACGGACCGGATCGAATGGGCAAATCTAATGTTAATTAACGAACAATTATGTCCACCATTCTGTGAGAAAATGGACCTGTTCATAAGTTCAGATTTTATCAAGAGATGGTGCAAATAATTGAACTCAACAGACACTCAAACCTTTAGAAAAGGTATGATCATAAGCATGGTATGGCATTCATGCAGACTCGCAAAAGGAATAGATCAAATCAGGTTACAACATTATGAGTCCTGAATTTAGGGAGTAACAGAAAAAACTGGTTCTAGTGTATCTTTCTTTTACAAATTCCATCTAGATCATCCACTTTCCTTGAAAAACTATGGTCCAAAAATGTATGATCTAACAAGCAACTATTACATCTTCCAAAATGAATTATTGATTTCTACAAGATATAGTATATCTATGCTGCCTGGTCATAGCGCCTGACCTTTTCTCCTTCAACAGGTAAGGCTTGAAAAATGGACACTGAACTTGACCATGAGAATACTAAAGATAATCTCCAGACAACCATGTGTCAGAACCAATGTATCTTAGTGCATGATGCAACCTGTAATTGATGGATGTCTAAAGTTGATGTATCTTTCCCATAAATGCTTATATCGTCCGATAGCCAGCTCCAGCCAGGGCTTCATGTTCCCATTGTAATGCACAACAGCTGCACTCTCAATCAACCTATCATCAATATCTTTGTCATATCCCAGTCCTAATACATGCCATCTCCGGTCAAGGGGCTCAATCAACCCATAAAATGTGAGGAGGCCAGGAGAAAGTGTCCCTGCCTTCCAGAGCATCCGATCAGCATTCTGTTCCTGCCAGTAGTGATATTTGGCGGTAACATTTACCTTTTTCCATGCTATGAGGTCAATAATGTTCATCCCAAATGCCCATCCACATGCCTGAGGATCAAACTTTGAGTTGATGATTGGATTGGAAAAATTCAGATACTTGTAGAACCGATGGAATGCCTCTAGACAAGTCTCCACAGCTCCCATAACGTTGCCATGCAATTCCACAGTGTATAGAGGGGTTAGATCCTTCTGCACCACAATGTCATCATCAAGAAACAGTACCTTTTCCAATAGTGGTAATAACTGTGGGATGTAGAAACGTAAGTGGTTCAACCGAGACTCAAATCTTAGATCCTTAAAATTCATTTCCCCACTTTGGTCTTTCAAACTGTCCTGAAATAACTGTCGAATTAGAGGAGAGTAAGAGGCATTCAACCAGGAAAACTCCTTTATGCTTCGGATTTCTACTGTACACCCTCTAAAATCATTCATGAGAAACCAAGTAGTCATGGCCCAGTAGTTAACCTCATCAGTTACCACATGAAACACAAGCTGTTGAGGGTGGTCAGCACTCGAGACAGTTGAATTTATGACAACAGAAGTTGCCAGCACATTGTCAGAAAAGATACAGAAATGGTATAGGTTGTTGTCCACAAGCCGAGGAGAATTCCTCATTTCATCGGAAAATCTTTCAAGTGCTGGATTTCTGAACCACTCCTCTGTTAGCTTCATGCTTAAACAATGGAGACTTTTGGACATAGCTTCCATAGCCAGTTGACCAAACTGGACGCTCTGAACTATTGCTGAATTTGCACGCTCTTCAAGGGCAAGAGCGTGGCTCCTCAACGTTGATATAGTGGTGCTTACATCATAATGGAAGTCTTGGGCCTTGAATATTAGCTGCGCTAGTTGATTGATTATCGGATGTGCTTCTTCTTCGGTGATATTTTTACCCCTCACAGCTGCTTGAGAGAGCAGCCATTGGCAATTCTTTATCTGTGAGCTAAGTTCCCAAGCAAATTGAAGGTTGTTATGCTCTTTGGCTATCACTACGTATGCCTTAGCAAGGGTCATCTGAACAGCAAGTTGCCTGGCAAAGGAGGAGCTACTTAAAAGTTCCTGCGTGAGATTTAAACTTATATGCATAACTTCTTCATTGGTCAGGCCCTTCTCCTGAAATAATTAAGAAAAGACAGCTGAGAAGCCTGCCACTAGAAAATTGAAAGAGGATGCACATGCTACACTTACATCCTTTAAATGACACCATGCATATTTGGCAAGATATTAAAGCATAATAAGATCAAGATAGCACACAATTTAAATAAACTAGCAATCAAATATGACTGGCAGAGACCGGACGATTGTTTTAACATCACATTTCAACAAAAATTTTGATGAGGGAGGTAAATGATAGAGGATGCACATGCTACACTTACATCCTTCAAATGACACCATGCATATTTGGCAAGATATTAAAGCATAATAAGATCAAGATAGCACACAATTTAAATAAACTAGCAATCAAATATGACTGGCAGAGACCGGACGATTGTTTTAACATCACATTTCAACAAAAATTTTGATGAGGGAGGTAAATGATAGCTGAAGATAGAGAAGACAATGTGCGCATGCTTCAATAATTAATACTACTTGTTGAAAGTAAGCTTTGCAACAGTTAGTTTACTGCTAACTCCAGAAACCTTGTTTGTAGTCTGGACATCAGGTTCTACCATGAGTGTAAAATTTTAGAAAAATTTGAAGAAGTTACTAGTTTCAGAAATATATCCACAACCTATTTAAGCCAATAATTTTTACGTAAAGAACAATTTTGAAGTCATATGGACACACAGTCGCACATACAAAAGTTGTTATGATTGTTGACGAGGATTCCATATCCACAATAATGGTTGTTTTGTTACTACCTCCAAAGTGCATTATAAACCATCCACTTGGCCACCATAATAATACATAAGAAATTATACTACTTTAGATAGTACAAGCACTCATCAAGCCTCCTTCCAAGCAAATCTATGAGAAAATTGTCTTATGCAACTTGGATTTAATTCACATGTTGATGATGCTAGTCCTTTGATATCATATTCAGATGAAATGGTAGCACAGAAATTGCAAAAGTGAATCTTTTTGGGCAGTTAGTCTGATGCTTTGCTGGACACAAACAGAAAAAAGACAGCACTTCATCCTCAGGATGCGATCATGGTGTCACCGAAGAGCTTCTTTTCCCTTCTTTTAATTATACAATTCTTAATTTTGAAACAATTATCTTACATGACATTGTTAGTAGCGACAGGTTTTTTCCCCATAAAATTCATATCTTCGACCCGAAGTAAACATCACAAATTTTTCATGGGAACCGTGAGTCATACACCCTGTTTCTGAGGCTAGTAATGGACACGTTGCTCAAACCAATCAAAATGTTAATAATCTGCCATTCTTGATTTTTGCCACGAGAATCATTTACTAGATGAATGTAAATTGTTCATTAAGTCCTCCCTTGGGTTTCGCATCTGATCCCATTGTAGCATCAACTCCATACTTGATTCTCATGCTTCAAATGGAAGATTCATGATCAACTTGTTCGTAAGCAAGAAATAGACCCCCAGTCTATCAGAAAAATAAGAACTTCTTCGAATCAACTACATGGATATCCAACCTAATGTTTGAGACGAAATTCCTTCGCTCACCAAGTTTTCATCAAGAACTCTCCTACTAATTAACTTTGATCCTGGTTTCACTATCTACTGCATCAATTAAAGAACTTATAAGTAATCCTTGTTCGGATTTCGTGACTGCTGTTACCAACAAACTAGATCACGCGATCCAATTCTTTTGACTGTTTATGTAGCACGAATGTCTTCAATTCATAATCGAATAAAAAAGGAACAATTTCTAGCAGAGGTCGTACCTGCACAGGCGCGGCGTGCTGGTCCTGGCGGTGCTGAAAGAAGAAGAGAACCACCCCCACGACGAAAGAGATCCCAAGTAACGACCACATCCAACAGGGGACGCGCCTCCTCGCCGGGCGCCGGAACTCGGGCGCCTGCCGCCGCATCTCCCCTCGATCCCAGACCCCACTCGTCCCCACGAAGATTCACACTGAATCAGCGAACCCAGCCGCTCGGATCGGTGTCCAAACACGTCCAAGTTCGATCTCCTCTCTCCATCGCCGCCACCGGTTCCGACTCGAGATTGCGAATCGAATCTACTAAAGAGAGGCACAGAGAGCGAGGAAAGCGATGCTTCGGTGTCGAAGGGAGCGACGGGATCGGAAGTCTGCGATGGTGGCGATGACGCAATTGGAATCCCGGAGGAGCGATATGGGAGGGAGGGGGCGAAGTGGGAGTCTCATGATGCCGATCGACTAATTTTTAGCCGTCTGATCGACGAGATTCGGTGCGGTCAGACAAGGTTGGTGAAGATTCGACGCGTTGTTTCAGGTACAGTACAGGGGAGCCCACCAATAGCTGCATTGTGTTGGATTGTCTCCGTCTCGATGCGAAAGCGTCCGGACCATCGGATCGGCCAGTCAAACAGTGTGGATTGACTTCCGTACGGTTCATTGAATCCTCAGGTACAATAATTGCGTGACATTATTGAGTAGGGTTTTATTTGCATAACTAACCTTGTAGAGTCTTAAACGAACGACTTTACTCCAATTAGTTCAATACACTACTAATTTCCTATGATTTGTAAGATCACGTATATTAATACATGAGAATAATTAAGGTTCCAGTCAATTTTGACAATTGTGTGTGTGAAGTGAATGAAGAACGACATTCAAATCAATTTTGTCTATGATTTTCTTATTTTCGAGTAGTAAACAATATGTTTGAGTTATAATTATATGAGTTAATTATAAATTATCCTCTATAATTAATTATTTTTAGTATATCAATTTATGTATTTTTAAAAATTATATTAGAATTTTTTTATTTACGAAAGTAAAATATTTAATCTCATTTCTCTTCGTATCGTCCGTTCTACTAACAAAAATATCACACATAATGATAAACGAAAGATAAAATTAGCACTTGCTCAATAGTGAACCTTATGATATTTCTATTAACAAAGTCAACAAGAGAAGAAACAAGATTAAATGTTTCAATATAAATTTTAAAAATATATAAATCAAAATATTAAAGATAATTAATTATATAAATAAATCAATAATTAGCCCTAATTATATTTTCATATAAGGCCACCTGTTGTAATTTATTCTGTGGTACTCGTAAGTAAAGCCATTGTCCTCATTTTTTACCCGATGCCATTTTAATGATTCAAATAATACATAAAAGCAAGGTTCGTCGTATTGTACTGTATCAGCGTTTCGATCCGGGCTCGGTACGGTACGGTACCGGTGTACCGAGCGGTACACCATGATGTACTGAACAATTTAATACTTTTTTCATATTATAACAGTGCTACAATATAGTACTATAGTAGTAATACTGTATAGTACTATAATAGTAATACTGTAACACTGTAACGATATCGGATGGTCCACGTATTGATAATCTATCGGATCGATACGTATCGCTCGATATAAGCGGTACACTTTGGTACGATAGTTCTTGCATTAAAGAATCCCAAGACAACATGTATGGTTAAAGCTGATTCTCACTCTAATGAATGAATGAATGGAGATGTATTTAATTGGATGATAGGCAACAAGTCATCATTTAATTTATGAGGCATTGATTCGTGCTTATCATCACAATATTGACGAGATGAGATAAGATCGATACGGTACAAGATATCCAAATCTATTAGAACAGATTTATTTCTGATGTGACAAGGGAAGGGGCAGAGAACATCACGGAAGGACGGCAACTACTGATACGGAGCAACGAAGAGAGAACAGGAGATGAAATGCTTCACTCCAAAACCAAAACACAGGATCACCGCATCTTGACGACCACAACGGCGACGAGCACTACCAGACCATGCAAGAGCTTCACGGAAGAACGACAACTACTGATACGGAGCAACGAAGACAGAGCAGGAGATTAAATACTTCACTCCAAAGCCGAAACACTGACGACCACAACGGCAACGAGCAATACCAGACCAAGGCAGAGCTTCTTGGATGGACGCCTGGGCGCTTCCACAGGAACATTGGCTCGGAGGTCTAAGAAGTAACGCTTGGGATCAAACTCGAAGGTGGCCCGAGGAATGCGCAGGCCCTTCCTCCCGGGAGCCTTCATTGTCTTGCCGGCTTCGCGAAAGAAGAAGCAGCGGCGGCGGCGGAAGAGGGAGGCGGGGTACGTAACCATCTTGAAAGCTCCTTTGAGGCAGTAGGTGAAATCCTTTATCACGATGGAGGCTACAAAGCCGATTGTGTTGAAAGCTCCTTTGAGGCAGTAGCTGAGGAAGACGAGAGTCAGATACAGCAGGATTGTTGCCAGGACCAGTTGAACCAGGATGCGCAACGCCTCGGGGCTGGCCGCAGCCGGCAGAACCCCGTCCAACTTCCCAACGAGGAACCCTACAACATCGCCCCGTAGCTGGGAAAGAAGGGGTAGCTTCTCATTTTGGGGCTCCGATATCAACTCCCAGTAGGACTTCACTGCTCCCTCTGCTTCCTTTACCTTCCTCGATGAAAATTGGAGCAGCTGAGGTAGCTTCTCCCACAAGGTCCCCTGCATGCTCTCCGCCACGCCTTTTGTTTGCTCCAACTTGTCCCGTAAACTAGAGGCCAGTTTTGCATCATTGATGCCCTTCAGCGCTCCCTCGGCTTCCTTCATCATCTCAAATAAGACATTTCTCAGTCCCTCCATTCCTCTTTCTCGCCTCTCCTGTCTTCGCCTCTCTTCTCCTGTCTTCACAAGATAAAAGACTAAAGTGGAGGAAGTAGCGTGGGATGACAAAAAGTTACGAATATTTTTCCATCGAAAGCTGGAGTGGTCTTCGGCTTTTTGTAGCCGATGGTGAAATGGAATCGACGACTCTTAAGCGACGCTTGGTTTTTCTTCGAGACCAAGCATCGTTTAAGAGTGTGTGCCTTCATTGTCGGTCAACGGACCTGTTCATGATTGACTGGATCTGCGGGAGGTAGCAGAAAAAGGGTTATCGAGCAGTGTTTAGTAACTGTGGTGTTTCTTCCCTTCACAAACTGTTAAATGCAATGCTTCCCTCTGCGTGCTGACTCAAGTGACGAAATTTATACAATTAATTAGAACATTATAATTCTAACTTTATAATGAGTTTGATGGAAAAACAAATATGAAAGGGTGATCGTAACATGAAAGGAAAAAGTTTTCGAGAAGAAAGATTCTGTTATTGATTAATAAAATTGATTTTGATTATCGTAAGTTTTTAAAATACTGGTTTAAATAATCATGCGCTCTAAATGGATCCTTCAAATTATTTTTACTCAATTTTTTTCCTAATTTCTTGAAACTCATATGAGTATTTGATTTTTATATAATATTAATATTATCTACTTAATCTGTAGAGCGTGATATTTTTATAATCATATTATTTTAGAGTGAAAGATTAATATACTTTACTTTGGTTTTTTTTTTTCTTCTAAATCTTATACTGTGATTTGCTTACTATTTTGTTACTAATTTGATTGACCTACATTATTAGATTATTTATAATTTATTTGATGTTAAATTATGTTCACATATAGAAGGAAAAAAAAAAGAAGAAGATTCTGGTGCTTATCACTTCTACGTATTCATGATTTCATATTTAATCTTTTTTTAACGAAATAATATTTTAAGATCATGTGGATTATTCTTATTATGTGAATCAAATGGAGGATCCAAATAGCTTCGTGTTCAAATTAATAGCAATCAGTTATTTTATTCAAAAGCTTAGAACGAATGATTGTTAGGATCGAGAGCACTAAGAGGGGGGTGAATTAGTGCAGCGGAAATCTTTTAGCGATTAAAAACGAAAGCTGCGTTCGTTAGATAAAAATCAGTTTTGATGTAAAAGCCGATTCTAAGATAACTTATGATTAAGTGCAGTTTACGTCTAAACACAGTTTACGTCTAAATGCAATTTGCGTCTAAATGCAGTTTGCGTCTAAACGCAGTTTTACGTCTAAACGCAGTTTTACGTCTAAACGCAGTTTGCGTCTAAACGCAGTTTTACGTCTAAACGTAGTTTTACGTTTAAAAGTAGTTTACGTCTAAAACACAGTTTTAAGTCTAAACACAGTTTGCGCAGTTTACGTCAAAAACACAGTTTTACGTCTAAACACAGTTTGCGCAGTTTACGTCTAAACGCAGTTTTTATGTCTAGACGCATTTTGCGCCTAAACGTAGATTTACGTCTAAACGCAGTTTCAAAGGGATCTGAACTTAGAAACTCGATCGTAAAAAGCGCAGAAGACAGTTTTGCAGAATCAAAACGTAAACGTAAACTGTAATGTAAATATCGTATGAAAACACCGATTTACGTCTGAATGCAGATTCGGAAAGATCAGCACTTAGAAACTTGTTCGTAAAGGCACAGAGAGCAGAAGCTATGTAGGTGGTTTGCAGTAATGATAAAGTGCTCAAAATAAACGCAAACCAGAGATTTAGAGTGGTTCGGTCAGTCTTGACCTACTCCACTTTTGGCTTCCTCCACCGACGAGGTCACCGACGTCAACTAGGGGCCTTCCTTCAATAGGCGAAGGCCAACTGCCCTTTTACAGTTTCTCTCCTTTTGACAGGCTCAGGAGACAACCTTTACAGATCCTTTCTCTCATCTCTTTACAACTCAAAACTTGAAGAACAGAAAGAGGAGAACTTTAGGACTTAACACAAATTTGAGCTCTTAGAATCACAAAAAAGATCAGGAATTCGGTGTGGATCTGTATCTTTTCAGTGCTGAATGGGTGGGGTATTTATAGGCCCTAACCCAATTCAAATTTGGAGCTCAAAACGATCAAATCCCGGAATTCATAGATCAGGCGGTTGCACCTCCTGACTGGAGAGGTTGCACCGCCTGGCAGAGCTCGAAGACTGAGCCCAGGCGGTTGCACCTCTCTGTCAGGGAGGTTGCACCGCCTGAGTCTGGCTCGGAGACTGAGCCCCAGGCGGTGCCACCTCTTGACTGAGGCGGTTGCACCTCTCTGCCAGAGCTCGAAGACCGAGCTCAGGCGGTGCCACCTCTCTGTCAGGGAGGTTGCACCGCCCAGTCTAGCTCGAAGACTGAGCTTAGGCGGTGCCACCTCCTGGCTGGGGCGGTTGCACTGCCCAGTCTCGCTGGAAGACTCAGCCCAGGCGGTGCCACCTCCTGGCCTAGGCGGTTGCACCTCCTGGTGCAATCAGGGTCCGAATGGTTAGCTCCATTCGGCCCAATTTCGATTTTTCAGGGGCCCAATTGCCCCAAGATTAAGCTAATGGGATCACCTCCCATTTTCTAACTTAATCAACGTGCTAACTACGATTAAATCTAAGACAATTTCTGCAGCTTTGCTTCGGTGCGTCAATCGCTTCTTCCGGCGAGTTTCCGGCGAACTTCCGTCGATCATCCGATGAACCCTCGGTGATGCTCCTGCGGACTTTCGGCAAACTCCTGGACTTTGCGACGATCCACTTGGCAAGTTCCGACGAGCTTCGCTTGGCAAGCTTCTGGACTTCTCGGATCTGTTCTCGCAGAACCTCCGACGACCGTCCGAACTTCCGTCGAACTCTCGAACTCCCAACGTGATCATGAACTTGACTCCGGCGCAACTTCTGCTGCTTGTCTAACTTTCATCGTAGTTAATCCTGTACACTTATCTCAACACATAGATTAGACAACAAATGACAATTGACTTCATCATCAAAATCCGAGATTCAACAATCTCCCCCTTTTTGATGATGACAATCAATTGATAATGGAGTTATCCTTAACTCCCCCTGTCTATATGCCATAGTTGAGATAAGTCAACCTTGAATTCAAGACCTAAGAATTCAAGTGACGTATTGATAAGTTAGATCAGTTAAACTTATCAATACTTCCATCATGATACTCGTCATGATGTATCTCTTCAAAGATGATGTCAAGGCTTGACATACATCATCAAGTTTGTATGAATGTGTTTGTAACTATTCATCATGTAGTTTGAACATTATCATATAAAGCTGTGAAGTACTATTACATGATGCACACATTTGAAATATTCTAGCAAGTTTTGCATTTTCTTCACATGATATGATATCAACTCAGGGCATAATGCAAACTTTAGCACATGTTCATATATCTCTTGGTGATGCAAGGATGGCATAATCATAGTAGTGTTTATAGCATCACTCATAGATAAAGTATGACACAGATATAATAATCATGACAGTGTTTATCAATTCATATATTTCTCCCCCTTTGTCATCAATAAAAAGCATAGTAATTATGATACCATGAAACATAATAATATTGCTTTGAATACTTCTTCCCCTTTTTGTTATAATCCATTGTATACGTAAAGATATTACACATGAATCACTTCATCAAATCTATTTCAGAAACTTATTTTTCATGAAAGTGTACGAGAAAATCTGTTTCATAGAATTCTAATAATGAGATGTATTCGGACAAGATATTATCATGAAGACAAAACATTTCAACACATGTTGATTATTCAATAAGGTCCAAAAAAAAATTTAACAAGTTTATCTATTCGGACACATCAACATTCCTAATTCTCTTCGAATGAAATCAAATTGTTCTTCACTTAGAGGTTTTGTAAAAATGTCAGCTAGTTAATGTTTAGTATCAATGAACTCTATGGTTATGTCATGATTAGTGATATGATCTCGTATAAAGTGATGTCTAATATCAATATGTTTTGTTCTTGAGTGTTGTATAGGATTCTTAGTTAAGCATATTGCACTCGTGTTATCACATTTAATGGGAATATCTTTAAGACTAACTTTGTAATCTTCTAAAGTGTTTTTCATCCATACAACTTGTGCACAGCATGCACTTGCTGCAATATATTCAGCTTCGGTTGTTGATAGAGCAACCGAGTTTTGTTTCTTAAATGACCAGGAAACAAGGGCATGTCCTAAAAATTGACATGATCTTGATGTGCTTTTTCTATCTAGTCTACAGCCAGCGAAGTCCGCATCAGCATAAGCTGTTAACTCAAAATTTTCTGATTTTGGGTACCATAATCCTAGATTTGTGGTTCCATTAAGATATCTAAGTATTCTTTTAACTGCTTTGAGATGAGATATCTTAGGGTTTGATTGAAATCTAGCACAAAGTCCTACACTGAACATGATGTCTGGTCTGGTGGCAGTGAGGTAAAGTAAACTTCCTATCATACCCCTATAAGTTTTTTTATCAAAGCTTTCTCCATTTTCATCAATTTCTAACTAAGTGGAGGTGCTCATAGGAGTGTAACTAGCCTTTGAGTTGTTCATATTAAACCTTTTTAATAAATTCATGGCATATTTAGTTTGACTAATAAAGATGCCATTGCTTAGTTGTTTGATTTGTAAACCTAAGAAGAATGTTAATTCTCCCATTAAGCTCATTTCGAATTCAAGACTCATAGTTTTAGCAAAAGATTCACAAAGAGATTCATTTGTTGAGCCAAAGATAATATCATCAACATAAATATGAACAATGAGAAAATTATTTTCAAAATTCTTGATGAACAATGTAGTATCAACCATGCCTTTTGTAAAATTATTTTTGATAAGAAAAGAACTAAGTCTCTCATACCAAGCCCTTGAGGCTTGTTTTAAACCATAGAGAACTTTAGTTAATCTAAACACATGATTAGGGAGGCTATTATTTTCAAATCCAGGAGGTTGTTCAACATAAACTTCTTCGGAAATAAAGCAATTTAGAAAAGCGCTTTTAACATCCATTTGAAATAACTTAAAATTATTACTACTAGCGTAGGCAAGGAGCATCCTTATGGCTTCCAATCGAGCCACAGGTGCGAAGGTTTCTTCGTAATCGATACCTTCTTCTTGGTTGAAACCTTTGGCCACTAATCTAGCCTTGTATCTAACCACGATACCATTTTCATCTTGCTTGTTTCTGAAAACCCATTTAGTACCAATAACTAAATGGTCATTTGGCCTAGGAACAAGCTTCCACACCTCATTTCTCTCAAATTGATTCAATTCATCTTGCATTGCGATAATCCATGAATCATCTTTCATGGCTTCGTCAACGCATTTGGGTTCAATTTGGGAGAGAAAGGCGGCGTTTGCACAAAAAGTTTTAAGAGAAGATCGTGTTTGAACCCCCTTTGACGTGTCTCCTAAGATTAGCTCCTTGGGATGAGCATCTACATACTTCCAATCCTTGGGTAAGGATATTTCGGGAGTGGATGCATCCAAGTTGCTAGTTGGAGAAGGGGTTTCATTTAAATTCAAGGAATCAAAATTAACATCTTCGTCAAGATCATTTTTCGTGATTTCGGAAATCTCATTGAAAACAACATGAATGGATTCTTCGATAATTAAAGTTCTTTTATTGAAGATACGAAAGGCTTTAGAAACAGTAGAATAACCAAGAAAGATTCCTTCGTCGGATTTAGCATCAAATTTTCCTAAGTTGTCGTTTTCATTTAAGATAAAACACTTACACCCAAAGACTTTAAAATATGAAACATTGGGTTTTTTATTGTTCCATAACTCATAGGGAGTTTTGGTTAGTAGAGGTCTTACTAGAACTCTATTCAAAATGTAGCATGCAGTATTTACGGCTTCGGCCCAAAAATATTTGGGTAGGTTGTGTTCATTCAACATGGTTCTTGCCATTTCTTGTAAATTTCGATTTTTTCTTTCTACAACTCCATTTTGTTGAGGATTTCTAGGAGTAGAGAAATTATGGTTGTATCCATTGAGTTCACAAAATTCTTGGAAATCATGGTTTTAAAATTCACCACCATGATCACTTCTAATTGATGAAATCATAGACCCTTTCTCATTCTGAACAAGTTTGCAAAACTTGGTAAAAGATCTAAGGCATTCACTTTTCTGTTTTAAGAAGTAAGTCCATGTGTATCTGCTATAGTCATCCACGATGACGAAGGCGTATTTGCTACCTCCTAGGCTTGATGTGGAGATTGGTCCGAACAAGTCCATATGGATCAATTGTAAGGGCCTAGAGGTGCTTATTTGATTTTTAGATTTGAAGCTACTCTTAATTTGTTTACCTAATTGGCAAGCATCACATACATTATCTTTGATGAACTTGATACGAGGAATTCCTCTTACAAGTTCTTTGGATGATATTTGAGTGATTAGTTTCATGCTAGTATAACCTAATCTTCTATGCCATATCCAAGCATCCTCATTCAAAGCAGAAAAACACATTTCATTACACAAATCATTGATGTCAATAGTGTATACGTTATTTTGTTTCAATGCAATCATAGATATGTTTTTGTGTGGTTTTTCAATGATGAAAGCATTAGATTCAAATCTGATAATATATCCTTTATCACATAATTGACTAATGCTCAAGAGGTTATGTTTTAAACCATCAACTAGCAAAACATCTTCAATAGAGAAGTTGGATTTGTTACCTATGGTTCCTTTGTCAATGATTTTACCCTTGTTGTTGTCTCCGAAGGTGACATATCCTTCATCTATGCTAGTGAGCTTAGAGAATTGAGATGGATCTCCGGTCATATGCCTTGAGCATCCACTATCAAGGTACCATCTCTTGCTCCTAGCTTGCGATGGTTTAGTTTTCTACAAAAAAGGATGATTTTTAGGTACCCATTTGCTTTTGGGTGCCTCATAAATAGATCTACATTTTCTATCATGTTGCATAGAATTTGTCATGGTTCCTTTAGGAACCCAGATCAATTTGTTTGGACTTATTTTTTTGAATGGACAACAATGTGTCTTGTGTCCAGATTTACAACAGAAGTTACATTTGTCTTGATGTCGAATATGTAAGATGGAGCCTTTTATGAAGGTGGTTGGATTTTGGTGAGGACTTCTCACGAATCCAATTCCACTTCTTTTTGGAACGTGACCCTTGTTCGTAAGGATCATGTTCAATGACTTGCTACCAACCTCGAATTTCTTCAAGGTGTCCTTAAGTAGCACGTTTTCCTTTTGGAAGGTTTCTAGATCATGGCATTTTATGCATGAGTTTAAACTATCATGATGTTTAGCATTTAACTTATCGAAATTACAAATAATACTATCATGCTCCTTTTTTAGCAATTTGTATTTACTACTGATAGTCTTGCACTCATCAAATAATTCATGGAAAGCATTTAATAATTCATCGAATGATAAATCTGCATCTATTGAATTTGTTACCTCATCTTCGATGGCCATTAAGGCGTAATGAGCAACTTGCTCGGTGTTGGACTCCTCTTCTTCGGATGCGCTCGAGTCATCCCATGTTACTTTAAACGCCTTCTTCTTCGATGTTCTTTTTTTGACTTGGGGACAGTCACTTTTGTAGTGTCCCAGCTTTTTGCATTCATAGCAGATTACTTGGTCCTTCTTGGGTTCAAGTTTAATTTTTGCATCATTTTTAAACTTGTTTCTTTTAAAAAACCTTTTAAACTTTCTTATTAGAAGTGCCAAGTCATCATCACAGTCCTCATCACTTGAGTTTTCTCTCAAGTGGCATTCAAAAGTTTTAAGTGCCATATCCTTCCTGTTCTTTGGAAGGATGTCTTCTTGCTCTTCATGAGCTTTACAAGTCATCTCATAGGTCATTAATGACCCGATTAGTTCTTCAAGAGAAAAATTGCGTAGATCTTTTGCCTCTTGAATAGCAGTTACTTTTGGATCCCAACTCTTAGGAAGGGATCTTAGTATCTTATTAACAAGCTCAAAATCTGAAAAGCTTTTTCCGAGTCCTTTTAGACCGTTGACGACATCCGTGAAACGGGTAAACATGTCGCCAATGGTTTCACTCGGTTTCATCCAGAAAAGTTCGAAAGAATGTAACAGCAAATTGATTTTTGACTCTTTTACTCTACTTGTGCCTTCATGGGTCACTTCGAGTGTGTGCCAAATATCAAATGCAGTTTCACAAGTTGAAACACGGTTAAACTCGTTTTTATCAAGTGCACAAAATAAGGCATTCATAGCCTTTGCATTAAGAGCGAAAGCCTTCTTCTCCAAATCATTCAAATCGATCATTGGAAGAGAAGACTTCGAAAATCCGTTTTCGACAAGATTCCACAGTTCAAAGTCCATAGAAATAAGAAAGATCCTCATTCGGGTCTTCCAGTAGGTGTAGTCCGTCCCACTGAACATGGGTGGACGCGTAATAGAATGCCCCTCTTGGTTTCCAGCGTATGCCATCTCTCTTGGGTTTTAATCCGTTAGAGAGTTAACCTTGCTCTGATACCAATTGTTAGGATCGAGAGCACTAAGAGGGGGGGGGGGGGGGGGGGGGGGGGGTTGAATTAGTGCAGCGGAAATCTTTTAGCGATTAAAAACGAAAGCTGCGTTCGTTAGATAAAAATCAGTTTTGATGCAAAAGCCGATTCTAAGATAACTTATGATTAAGTGCAGTTTACGTCTAAATACAGTTTACGTCTAAATGCAATTTGTGTCTAAATGCAGTTTGCGTCTAAACGCAGTTTTACGTCTAAACGCAGTTTTACGTCTAAACGCAGTTTGCGTCTAAACGCAGTTTTACGTCTAAACGTAGTTTTACGTTTAAAAGTAGTTTACGTCTAAAACACAGTTTTAAGTCTAAACACAGTTTGCGCAGTTTACGTCAAAAACATAGTTTTACGTCTAAACACAGTTTGCGCAGTTTACGTCTAAACACAGTTTTTACGTCTAGACGCAGTTTGCGCCTAAACGTAGATTTACGTCTAAACGCAGTTTCAAAGGGATCTGAACTTAGAAACTCGATCGTAAAAAGCGCAGAAGACAGTTTTGCAGAATCAAAACGTAAACGTAAACTGTAATGTAAATATCGTACGAAAACACCGATTTATGTCTGAATGCAGATTCGAAAAGATCAGCACTTAGAAACTTGTTCGTAAAGGCGCAGAGAGTAGAAGCTATGTAGGAGGTTTGCAGTAATGATAAAGTGCTCAAAATAAACGCAAACCAGAGATTTAGAGTGGTTCGGTCAGTCTTGACCTACTCCACTTTTGGCTTCCTCCATCGACGAGGTCACCGACGTCAACTAGGGGCCTTCCTTCAATAGGCGAAGGCCAACTGCCCTTTTACAGTTTCTCTCCTTTTGACAGGCTCAGGAGACAACCTTTACAGATCCTTTCTCTCCTCTCTTTACAACTCAAAACTTGAAGAATAGAAAGAGGAGAACTTTAGGACTTTACACAAATTTGAGCTCTTAGAATCACAGAAAAGATCAGGAATTCGGTGTGGATCTGTATCTTTTCAGTGCTGAATGGGTGGGGTATTTATAGGCCCCAACCCAATTCAAATTTGGAGCTCAAAACGATCAAATCCCGGAATTCCGGGATAAGGCGGTTGCACCTCCTGACTGGAGAGGTTGCACCGCCTAGCAGAGCTCGAAGACTGAGCCCAGGCGGTTGCACCTCTCTGTCAGGGAGGTTGCACCGCTTGAGTCTAGCTCAGAGACTGAGCCCCAGGCGGTGCCACCTCTTGACTGAGGCGGTTGCACCTCTCTGCTAGAGCTCGAAGACCGAGCTCAAGCGGTGCCACCTCTCTGTCAGGGAGGTTGCACCGCCCAGTCTAGCTCGAAGACTGAGCTCGGGCGGTGCCACCTCCTGGCTGGGGCGGTTGCATCGCCCAGTCTCGTTGGAAGACTCAGCCCAGGCGGTGCCACCTCCTGGCCTAGGCGGTTGCACCTCCTGGTGCAATCAGGGTCCGAATGGTTAGCTCCATTCGGCCCAATTTCAGTTTTTCAGGGGCCCAATTGCCCCAAGATTAAGCTAATGGGATCACCTCCCATTTTCTAACTTAATCAACATGCTAACTACGATTAAATCTAAGACAATTTCTGCAGCTTTGCTTCGGTGCGTCAATCGCTTCTTCCGGCGAGTTTCCGGCGAACTTCCGTCGATCATCCGATGAACCCTTGGTGATGCTCCTGCGGACTTCCGGCAAACTCCTGGACTTTGCGACAATCCACTTGGCAAGTTCCGACGAGCTTCGCTTGGCAAGCTTCTGGACTTCTCGGATCTGTTCTCGCAGAACCTCCGACGACCGTCCGAACTTCCGTCGAACTCTCGAACTCCCAACGTGATCATGAACTTGACTCCGGCGCAACTTCTGCTGCTTGTCTAACTTTCATCGTAGTTAATCCTACACACTTATCTCAACATTTAGATTAAACAACAAATGACAATTGACTTCATCATCAAAATCTGAGATTCAACAAGGATATCTTATTTTTGTAAAGATTTGTGTGATGCCAATGAAAGACAGGAGGCCAAACTAAATGACAAAATAGATGATGGATTGATAATAGTGTATTCCATCATGTATCTTAGAAAACAAATGCATATCTTTTATGGATGAAAGAAATTAATAGGATGAGAGAAAACTCTCACAAAATTAAGTTTTCTTAATCAAAAGATATGTTCTATGAGTATAGAAGTAACCGTAGAATCTTGTATTTTGATAAAGAAACCAATTGATAATTGTGTTTATGTTTTAATCTGTGTTTTGAGTGATGTAGGATGCTTAAATTAGGATGAGACAATTAAAACAGGAAAAATCATGTTGGGTTGGAGGAACATGTCAGAAGTTTAGACGTCGGGTCGGTGGATCGGTCGACGTATCGACAGAAGGCTTCGGGTCGTGAATTCGAACATCGGGCCAAGAAGACCGGACATTACGCCAAGGATATCGGAGTTGCGGAGTCAATTGGCCGATTGGGCAATAGGCCGCAGGAGAGGACGATGCGCCAAAGAATCGGACGAAGCGTCGAGGGACCAATGATATGCTGGACAACTTGATTAATGCTTAGTATTAATTGTTTAGATCAAAGTTTGTTTTACATGTGCACGATTAACTACGATGAAAGTAAGACATACAGCAGGAGTTGCACCGAAGTCAAGACCATGATCACGTTGGGGGTTTGAGAGTTCGATGGAAGTCCGGACAGTCGTCGGAGGTTCTGTAGGAACAAATTCGAGAAGTCCAGGAGCTTGCCAAAGAAGCTCGTCGGAATTGCTAGTCATAGGTGCCCAGCAAGCCAATCACATGAGTGATGGCACGTGTGACTTGATACAGAATCTTTTTGCTTATTATATTTTGGCGTATATCACTTTATAACTATTACATAAATGCATACATATATTGTGATGTCCTTCGATTTGTGCAATGGGAATCGGATCGTGATGAGATCACGATAGTGAGATCGATTCACCTTTAAACACATATCCTAAATAATCCCGGTCATAGGTTACTCAAGAGGGATATCGTGATAACCGGACAGACTGGTGTGCTGTATACCCGTCCATATGATGGATGCAGCTGGTCTCATAGCTACTTGTGTAGGGACACTAGGGATACAGTACAGGTGCTCATTGGAGAATGAGTTCACTGATTGATCCGCTTATGGAATGCTGGATGGTTAATGATGCCTTATTGTCAGACAGCGATTTCGTAGTCCTAGTGGTGTATCTGGTCCTTAGACTTGAGACACCAAAATGTCCTGTATTAGTGCTCCACTATTTGATACCAGACTTATAGGTTTGGCTGTCCCAGATCTAGTACAGCTGGTCATTGGGAGTGGTAGTCGACCTTACGAGGGCTATTGAGTATCGATAGAGGATCATCCACTCTTGGCGTCATGAGAGGAATATCCCATGTGTTCTTGCTCAGACAAATCCCTGGTCAGGGTCATTCGGGTTGAGGGAGAAAGAGTTCTCTGGGAGAATCCGATTAGAGCGAGACTCGAGTAGAAACCATATGGGTCTGACAACACCATGCTCGATATACGGTCTCTGGGATATTAGATTGATGAGGGACTATAGGTACACGGTAACTGAGGACAGACAGGTCCAATGGATTGGATTCCCCTGTATCGTCTGGGGACTACGGCGTAGTGGCCTAGTACGTCCATAGTCGATGAGTCGAGTGAATTATTACAGAGATAATAATTCACCGAGTTAGAAGGAGTTCTGACAGGTATGACTCACGACCAGCTCGATATTTGGCCTAGAGGGTCACACACATATGGTAGGCATTGCGATGAGTAGAGGTTCGGATATGAGATATCCGACGGAGCCCTTGTCTTATTGGATGCAGATCCAATACCCACTAGGGGAGGACCCATTAGGGTTTGACAGGGGACCTCTATAAATAGGAGGGATTCAGAGCCTCATAGGCTAGAGAGCTCTTGCTTGCCTTTCCTATTCTCCTCTCCACCTCAGAATAGGCCTGGAGTTTTGAGGAGCGTCGTCGCAACCCTGCTGTGTGGATCACCGCTAGAGAGGAGGACGCTTGACCTCCTTCACCCTCTCCTAAGGATCTGCAAGGAAACAGGGATATACGATCTCCCTAGGTAACACAATCTACTCTATACATAGTTTCATGTTTCGCGGATTTTTGTGTACCAATCTTCGCACGATGACGAACATCTCTTTGGGAATCGGGGATTTAGTTTTCTTGTTCTTCCGCTGCGCATGTGATGTCACCCCCAAAAAGATTTCCCAACAGTGGTATCAGAGCCAGGTTGTTCGTGTGAATGATTGGTTTTGAACTGCGTGTGTTGTGTTTAGGAAGAATTTTGACGTCAAAATTGTTGACGCAAAAACAAGGAAGGGTAGCAACAGTTGCTGCCCTCGATCCGCTTGCGTGCAGCGCAGTCGAAGGCGGGCAGCACAGGGGCTGCGTTTGCTGCAGCCGGCCGGCGGCCTGCTTGCAGCAGGCTTGCTGCCGGCGGGGCTGGTAGCCCATGGGCAGAGGCGCCGTAGGGCAGCGGCGCCTACCGCCGCTACTCCCGCGGGCGTAACCCCCCCACAGGGGCAGTCGCCCGGTAGGACAACACCGCCTACGGAGGCGGCAGCGCTCGAAGGGGGCGCCCACCCGCAGCGGCAGCGCCACCAGCGGGCGTGCCGCCTGCAGGCGAGGGCAGTGCCCTCGCCCCGCCGCACAGGCCGCCGTCGGCAGGGTGGCGGCGACGGCAGCAGCGAAAAGGGGAAAGGGCATTAGGGTTTTATGGGCAAAAGATAGTTTTGCCCCTCGGAATTTGAGAAATTCCAGTTTTTGTCTTTTGTCCAAATTACGAAAATACCCCTATGAATTCAGAAATTTCCTATAATGTCTCTGATTTCAGAAAATATTAATTAATTAAAAAGTTTATTTGATTATTATTATTTATTATTATTATCTAGTAGTCCTACATGATGATGATTATTTATACATGTGATGTATGATGTGTAGACGGATGATCATGGACTGTGTGATGTGTGTACCTGTGATTATTATTATTGAGGTTTGCAAGCCTCCATTATATTTTCTATTTATTGTCGGGCCTGCGTGCCTATGATTAAGTTGTAATCACATGAGGAGGCACAGCGGGAGCGTGGATGCGATAGCGGGACCCACGAGACGGACGATCGTGATGCATGAAGATGCATCAAGATGTCGACGGAACCGACGAGGACGAGATGAACGATCACAGGGCATGGAGATGCACCGTTGCACACATAGATCTTGATGTGAGTGATTAGGCCTACTGGCTCGGGCCTAATCATATTAGGTTGTGGTTCATGATCATCTGGTGTAATTGATTATACACATACTATATATATATATATATATATATATATATATATATATATATATATATATATATATTTATTTATTTGCATGTGATGTAGATATATATTAAATATGTATATGTGTGATATGTCATATTAGGAGACCAAATCATAGAAACATCTCTCGATAATATTAAGTCGGTAAACGTGAGGCAATTAGATTGACCCACGTGGCCTTCCATTGTTATAAGTAGGAACCGATTCCCGATGTAGGTTGAGTTGGTCGAGTCCCTCGAGACTCACCTATATTGCGATTCGCTATCTTGCTTACGACATAGAGATGTCACCGATGACCTGAGGGCATGGTATACTTGGTCGAGTCCCTCGAGGGTATATCATCAAATCAGACTCATCTTGTAACGAAGGTGTTGACTTAACCGAGCATCATGGTTGGTCGAGTCCCTCGAGGCCATGGTGATTCGGAGGCCGAACAAGACGAGAATCATAAGGAGTTGTAATCGACAAAAGTTGCCTACCTTTTAGGCTTAGTGTGATTGGTCGAGTCCCTCGAGGTTACACTAAGACGCTGATTGGATCCTGATCCCCACTAGAAGTCTGCCGGAGACTTCAATTTCACGTGCTGAGGGTGTCGGGTGACTCATTAGAAAAATAAGTGGGAGCATATTAAGATAAAAGTCCATATCTTAATAGTTTATTTCTTGCAAAATCTGTATGTTATTCATTTCTGCTGCATCTTTATTTTCAGAAAATGTCGCTTTCAAATCCCTTACGTGGCATACTTGATGTCAACCGCCTCACCGGTCCAAATTATACGGATTGGCTCCGTAACTTGAGAATTGTTCTCACAGCGGAGAAAATCGTGTACGTCCTTGATACAGTGATGCTTGCGCCCGAAGAAGGGGCAAACGAGGATGAGATCACTCGCTACGTGAAGTACATTGATGATTCCACTCTTACTCAGTGCTATATGTTGGGCTCTATGACTCCTGAGTTACAGAGACAACATGAAAAGATGGATGCCAGATCCATTCTCCTACATGTCCGTAAATTATTTGAGGAACAGGGAAGGACTCAGCGATATGAGATATCTAATAGCCTCTTCCGCGCTAGGATGACTGAGGGGACACCGGTTCAGAACCATGTCCTAAAGATGATTGAGTGGATAGAGAAACTCACAGGTCTAGGAATGGTCCTAGAGGATAACTTGTGTGTGGACATTGTGCTTCAGTCCCTACCAGATTCCTTTTCACAGTTCATAATGAATTTTAATATGAACAAGCTTTAAGTGACTCTCCCAAAACTTCTCAATATGTTGAGGGAGGCAGAGAGTACTATCAAGAAAGAGAAGCCAGTTCTCTACATTGGTGAGACCAAAAGGAAAAGGAAAGCAGAAAGGTCCCTTAAGAAGGGAAAGGGCAAGGGCAAACCGGGTAAAGCAAAGGTTGCTAAGAAAGACCCAACAAAGGACAAAGGCCAGTGCTTCCACTGTGGTAAAGATGGGCACTGAAAGAGAAACTGCAAAGAATACCTTGCAGAAAGGGCGAAACAAAAGCTTGATGAAGCTTCAGGTACATTCATGATCAGTCTCCATTTGTCAGACTCTTATGATAACATATGGGTATTGGATACCGGTAGTGCTTATCATATATGCAATTTGTTGCAGGTTCTAGCAAGGCCTAGGAGACTAGAGAGAGGCGAGATGGACCTCAAGATGGGTAATGAAGCAAAAGTTGCTGTAGTAGCTGTTGGCGAGGTCGCCCTACATCTGCCTAGTGGAGCTTTTATTGCATTAGATGCATGTTATTTTGTTCCTTCTATTATCAAAAACATTATCTTCATTTTATGTTTAATAGTTAGTGGATATAAATTTGTTTTTGAGAACAATGGTTGTTCGATATTATTAGATGATAAGATCATCACGAAAGGAACATTTTAATGTTTTATTTATGTTAGACACCACTCCACATATCATGAATGTAAATGTGTCCAAAAGGAAATGAGATGAGTTGAACAGTGCATACCTGTGGCATTGTAGGCTAGGTCACATCCATGAAAGAAGGATTCAAAAGTTGCTAAATGATGGATATCTAGATCCATTCGACTATGTGTCATATGCAACTTGTGACCCTTACATTCGTAGAAAACTGACCAACTCTTCATTTAATGGAACTGGAGAGAGAGCCACTGAGTTGTTAGAACTCATACATAGTGATGTATGTGGACCCATGTCAACTCATGCCATTGGAGGTTACTCCTACTTCATTACATTTACTGATGATTTCTCAAGGTATGGATATGTGTACTTAATGAAGTACAAGTTTGAGGCCTTTGAGAAATTTAGAGAGTATAAGAATGAGGTGAAGAACCAGACTGAAAAGAGTATCAAAACTCTTCGATCAGATCGAGGAGGTGAGTACTTAAGTACAGAGTTCACTCAGTTCCTCAAGGACCATGGGATATTATCCCAATGGACACCTCCTTATACACCTCAGCTCAATAGTGTCTCTGAAAGAAGAAATAGTACATTATTAGATATGGTACGATCCATGATGAGTTTCGCTGACCTACCCATCTCATTCTGGGATATGCCCTAGAAACCGTAGCTTACCTTCTGAACAGAGTTCCAACTAAGTCGGTAGTGTCTACACTATATGAGATATAAAAAAGGAAGAAGCATGATCTTAAGATTGTTAAGATTTGGGGCTTCTCTGCCCACGTTAAAAGACACAATCCCGATAAGTTAGAATCAAGGACAGAGCGATGCAAATTTGTGGGATATCCCAAGGAAACTTGTGGGTATTATTTCTATCATCTCGAGGACCAAAAGGTCTTTTTAGCTAAGAGAGCAGTGTTCCTTGAGAAGGAACACATTCTTGGCGGAGACAGTAGGAGAATGATAGAATTGAGCGAGGTTGGAGAACCAAGCTCAAGCACCACTCTACAGCCCGAGTCTGTTCAGGTACCTAATACACAAGTTTCAACTTTACGCAGGTCTGATAGAGTATCCCATCCTCCTGAGAGATATGTGGGACATATTAGAAGAGAGGATGTAGAGGATATTGATCCTCAGACCTACGAGGAGGCTATTATGAGTATAGACTCCGGGAAGTGGCAAGAAGCCATGAATTCTGAGATGGATTCTATGTACTCTAATAAGGTTTGGAACCTAGTTGATGCACCCGAAGGTATTGTACCTATCAGTTGCAAGTGGATCTTTAAGAAAAAGATCGGAGTAGATGGAAAGGTAGAGACCTATAAAGCAAGGCTAGTGGCTAAGAGGTATCGTCAAAGGCAAGGTGTTGACTATGACGAAACCTTCTCACCCGTAGCAATGCTAAAATCCATTAGAATTCTATTGGCAGATGGATGTGAAAACCGCATTCCTCAATGGAAACATCGAGGAGGAGGTGTATAAGATGCAACCTGAGGGATTCATGTCCAAGAACTGCCCAGATAAGGTGTGTAGGTTGCTTAGATCCATTTATGGATTAAAGCAAACTTCCCGAAGTTGGAACATAAGATTTAATGAGGAAATCAGATCTTATGACTTCGTTTAGAACGAATATAAGCCTTGTGTATACAGAAAGGTAAGTGGGAGCGCTATCACCTTTTTGGTATTATATGTGGATGACATCCTGATCATTGGGAATGACGTAGGAATGCTATCCACAGTAAAGGCTTGGTTATCTAGACATTTCTCCATGAAGGACTTAGGGGAAGCATCCTATATTTTGGGGATTAGAATCTATAGAGATTGTGTTAGAAGGAGTTCTAACAGGTATGACTCACGACCAGCTCGATATTGGGCCTAGAGGGTCACACACATATGGTAGGCATTGCGATGAGTAGAGGTTCGGATATGAGATATCCGACGGAGCCCTTGTCTTATTGGATGCAGATCCAATACCCACTAGGGAAGGACCCATTAGGGTTTGACACGAGATCTCTATAAATAGGAGGGATTCACAGCCTCATAGGCTAGAGTCTTTGCTTGCCTTTCCTATTCTCCTCTCCCTCTCCACCTCAGAGTAGGCCTGGAGTTTTGAGGAGCGTCGTCGCAACCCTGCTATGTGGATCACCGCTAGAGAGGAGGACGCTTGACCTCCTTCACCCTCTCCTAAGGATCTACAAGGAAACAGGGATATACGATCTCCCTAGGTAACACAATCTACTCTATACGCAGTTTCATGTTTCACGGATTTTTGCGTACCAATCTTCGCACGACGACAAACATCTCTTTGGGAATCAGGGATTTTGTTTTCTTGATCTTCCGCTGTGCATGTGATGTCGCCCCCTAAGATTTCCCAACACAAGCGCTCTCCCTCCATGAGAGCAAGGGATAATGACTTTCACGGGAGTCCTGCCTCTATGGTACCATGGCGTTGCCATGCCCATGGCACTACTATCCGTCGCCTCGCATCTGCATCCCTTTTCTTCACAATCAGTAGATATGCCTCTGTGGCACTCCTCCGAGTCCACCTCCATTCTAACTTATGCTTGATTTTGGGTAGCTAAGTCCCTCTGGACTCGTCGTCGCTTCCTCGCCCCTTTCGACCCCCTGCTTCAACACCTCAGTGTTCTCCAAGCAGATCCCTTTGGTCGATGGAAAGACAGACTGCAACTCTCATGCATGGCCTCTGCCATCACGTTGTAGGGTTTGCACCAATTCTATTCTCCTTAGCTTCTTTGGTAGCAACGTTCGCTTACTCGACCTTGTTCTCTGACTTGTCGGGCTCCCTTAAGCGAATATGGGCTTTGGAGCAATCCAACTCTCCAGCTGCTTCGATCATACCTCTGCATGATCAAGTCCCTCCTATGGGACTCATTGGTACTTGCATTCGAACTTTTCCCTTGGTGGAACCCAGCCCCCATATGTTGATGACCAAGGCTTTCATCCGATGCAAAATTCGATGCACACACGGAAGACCCGCCTCTACGGTACCATGACCTTCACTCTTTAAATCCATAGCCCTTCTTGCCGTCATGTTGTTCACCGAAGTGGAGCTTCTAGTAGCTCCCGATCATACCTCTGTATGATCTAGTCCCTCATGGGACTATGTCGTGTGTATCGTATTGCCACGAACTGTTCCACCACGATCCGCTGCACCATATCACTTCCTGGTGACATCTCTATTGCATTCTGATCCTTGTGGGATGAACTCGAATTGTGAACCCTCCATGTGTGGCCTCTACCAATACATCGCAGGGTCTCTTCCACCTTCAATTTTGTTCGCTCCTTTGGTAATCGACCTTCATCCACCCACTCTTGGGTCACACCTAGATGAAGCACCACTCTAGGACAGTCCGTCACCTAGTAGCTCCCGAAGTCCCCCAACTTCATTGCAATTAGTGCACCATTGTCTGGATCCTAGGCCTCTGCCCCTACTAGTATAATCTTCGCTGTGCACCGCTTCCTTCATGGCAACTTGAATGGCAACATTGTGACATATTCTTTAAGAGTGCCCGCCTCTGCATCCTTTTGCCCTATGCTAAGGCCTTCTGAACCCAACTTCGCCTCCGTAAATTGAGTCACCTTAGTTCCTCCATCAAATGCTCCTCCGAGATAAGGTGCATGTTCCCAGAAGGTCCCTTCGTCTTTGACACAATGCAAGATGAGTCCGCTTCGTCAGAATGAATGACCCATGGAACAACATGATCCTACTCTTGTTTCTACAAGAGTTCATGTTCTTGACCTCTGTCCAAGGAAAGCACTATGCCTCCGCTCCATGTTCCATCTTCTATGCTGGCTCCCTTCATGCGGCTTGGGTACTCTGCCAAGTTACATCCAAGTTGCTCCACTCCTCATTTTTGCATTAAGTTTGATGGTGGCCCTCGCGCCCACCATTCCACGGGTCAGCCCTCCCTTGAGTCCGATCTCCATATCGACTCTAAGTGTGCTTTCATTTGTGTTGCTTTGGGTCGCTCCCCCACTTGATCTCGCAATGCATCTACCAATGCATTCTCTCGAGCGAGATCATGCGACGACTCCTCGTCGCTCGCTCAGTCCATTGAGCTTCGTGGAGTTGTTATTTGTTGAGGTACTCCTCCTTAACTTGTGAGGTTCGTCCCACATGATTCTCCCTCTGGAGAGCTGGGACTTATCCCTCCTGGATAACTGTCCCATTGGAGCAACATCTCTCTTCGTTTTGGAGACCACCATCCCCTTGGACTACTCCGATCTGCTGAACAAACTGTGCATTGTTCTGTCTCCTGCAAACACACTTGCTAGATTGCGACTCCACATCAATACAGCTCCCACTGCACCACTCAAGGCCTAGCAACATGCTGAACTCGTTGCACACTTCAGCCTCCTACGGATGTATCCTTCATATGCCGAAGAGAAAGTTTCAATGCTCCATGGCACCGAGTTTTGGTCGCCTTGGGATGGCCGCGAACATTCCATCGTCCGCATACAAGCCCATGCATGAGTACCGAATTCTTTGAGTTAGTAATTCCCCTCACCTCTGTGAGCTTTGTATAACTCTTTCAGTCACTGAGCAACTCATTCCACCTTGGATGGTCTCATCCTTTACCAAGCGCCTCGCTTGCCTTGAGCACCATCAAGTATAGTTGTCAACGTTGAGCCGTAGCTCAAACTCAGCCATCCCAACCTTTGTGCGCTCTGCATTCTTCCAAGTTTGTCTGTTCTCGTGGTGCCTCTTGCGCGAAGGGTTGGCCATTCCTCTGAATGTCAATCTCAGATGTCCGCTCCTCCGAGCGACTCCTTTTCCCTACATCTCCATACCCGTTATCCTCCAAACGGTCGTGCGTGTACTGACTGCCCTCAACGTAGCCTCGCTAAGTCCCCCGCATTTGCATGTTAAGTGTTTCTATGAGTGCTTGTCCCGCTCTGATACCATTTGTAATGGACATAGCTGGTTTTGCCTAAGTCGTGCGGCACCCTTACGTGTCCGTCCGCAAAGGTCAGCCTCCCCGAAGCCTCCCATGGTCCCTTAGGACCCATAAAAGAGAGAATAGGATAGAGAAAACGCCTCACTCGGGATCCACAAGCAAACATATCTGAAAACACTTCACAGACAATGCAAATTACAAACAGACTTTACAAGCTCTGAACAGTTGCACAACAAAGGGTAAAATGGTCCATTACAGACCGAAAATCTCTCACACGTGTCCACATGATACAACCTTTATTTACACATCTAAAGCGGCCACTAACCTAACTAAAATGGGACTATTAAGCCTTCAGTCGTCCCTCTACATGCTGTACAAAGCATGAACATACCAAAAGACATGACATACATAAGCATTACATCAAACATCCTGTTCAGAAGTTTATCCGTGACAGCATGTCAAGAGCAATTATATTACAAGTTTTCTAAGTTTTGCATTTTTTGCTTCTTTCAAGATAGCAATTCTTTGCTTCTCTTTATATTGCAAGATTTGCAATTCATTGGTAGTGTTCATGGTAATAAGTTCTTTCAATGAAACGATCGAGCTAGCAAATTTTCCTTCCTTTGAAATATACAGGCTAGTAAACTAACTCCCCCTTTATCATTATCGAAAAGAAGGTAGAAATCAATGACTAAAAAATTTAACCATTATACAAGCCATATTACAAAATCATGTCATGATATTAAGAAAATTCAAGAAGGAACAAATCTTTTTAATAGAGCAAAAGAATTATACAACCAATGATCATGATTAAAATATATCAATATCATAGATCAAGACATGATTCGTGATTCATCATAAAGCAAATTAATTTTCAATTATCACATAAGACATTTAAAGAATTTTTGAAACATAGGAGAATGATTAATTTAAGAATGTAATGTTTTAATCAAATTCAAGTGATGAATACCAATACTTTCAAGTATCAATTCATGAATACCAAAAGATATTATTTGTGATTCCAATTTTGCAAGATCAAGATTATGATTTAGATAAAACTTATTTAAGTAACAAGAGAGATTAGTTTTGTTTTTCCTAGATGAAGATTAATTTTGCAAGATCAAGATTATGATTTAGATAACGAACAATTATGTCCACCTGTGAGAAAATGGACCTGTTCATAAGTTCAGATTTTATCAAGAGATGGTGCAGAGAATTGAACTCAACAGACACTCAAACCTTTAGAAAAGGTATGATCATAAGCATGGTATGGCATTCATTCAGACTCGCAAAAGGAATAGATCAAATCAGGTTACAACATTATGAGTCCTGAATTTAGGGAGTAACAGAAAAAACTGGTTCTAGTGTATCTTTCTTTTACAAATTCCATCTAGATCATCCAGTTTCCTTGAAAACCTGTGGTCCAAAAATGTATGATCTAACAAGCAACTATTACATCTTCCAAAATGAATTATTGATTTCTACAAGATATAGTATATCTATGCTGCCTCGTCATAGCGCCCGACCTTTTCTCCTTCAACAGGTAAGGCTTGAAAAATGGGCACTGAACTTGACCATGAGAATACTAAAGATAATCTCCAGACAACCATATGTCAGAACCAATGTATCTTAGTGCATGATGCAACCTGCAATTGATGGATGTCTAAAGTTGATGTATCTTTCCCATAAATGCTTGTATCTTCCGATAGCCAGCTCTAGCCAGGGCTTCATGTTCCCATTGTAATGCACAACAGCTGCACTCTCAATCAACCTATCATCAATATCTTTGTCATATCCCAGTCCTAATACATGCCATCTCCGGTCAAGGGGCTCAATCAACCCATAAAATGTGATGAGGCCAGGAGAAAGTGTCCCTGCCTTCCAGAGCATCCGATCAGCATTCTGTTCCTGCCAGTAGTGATATTTGGCGGTAACATTTACCTTTTTCCATGCTAAAGCATGGGGTCAATGATGTTCATCCCAAATGCCCATCCACATGCCTGAGGATCAAACTTTGAGTTGATGATTGGATTGGAAAAATTCAGATACTTGTAGAACCGATGGAATGCCTCTAGACCAGTGATTTAAAAAGCGCTAGGCGCCAAAAGATGCCAAGGTCCAAAAACGCCCGAGGCACTAGGCGCTCGCCCGAGCGAAGCGAGGCGCTAAAATATAAAAATATATAATATAATTAATAAATATAATTATTTAAAATTTTAAATAAAAATATGCTATTAAATTAAGAAAATCTAAGATACAAAATCACAATGTCACATTAACAAAAAGTTTCAAAATTCAAAACATTAAAATTTTACATCAAAGTCATTCATCATAATCAATATTATCGTCATTTTTACACAAATCATCTTCATTGAATTCGTCTTCTTCCTCTTGTTCTTCGATTCCTTCCTCTTCATCAAGATATGTTTCATTCTCTATGTCTTCAACAATAGCAGGAGCCGAGCTTGATGCTTTTGCACTCATTTTTCTCTTTGATATCTGTCTTGTATATGTTTGTAATTCTCCAGCACCTGAAGCTCTTGCCACATCTCCCCACGTCAATCTATCATCTTCAAATACAAGCTCGTCTTCAGCATCTTGCAAGTTAGCACCCATTTCTCCTACTAATCACTCATTTGAATCATCAATATCTTGCAATGAGATTGAATCAAATCTATTTTTCAAATCATGACGAGTCTTCAAAGCTTGATTATACTTTATGTAAACAAGATCATGCAATCGTTGATGTTCTAACCGATTTCTTCTCTTCGAGTGAATCTGTCATGTCATATAATTTAAAAATATATTAATATATATATCTAAATAAATAAATTAATTAAAATAAAAATATTTAGTAATACTTACATGCTCAAAGACACTCCAATTTCGCTCACAACCCAAAGCACTACATGTCAAACTAAGTACTTTGATAGCAAATTTCTGTAAGTTCGGGGTGGAATTTCCAAATAGACTCCACCATTCAGCTGCAAAATTTATGTTATTATTAGCAATAACATAGTAACATAATATATATGAAATTAATTATATCAAATTATTAATACCTGGAGAGGTAGTTGTCTTGGATCGAACAGCAATTGGAATTCCAAAAAGACCTTCAGCATTTTTATATAAAGATAATTCATGAATAATCTTATCTTGAACCTCAATACTGGGAACTAATCTTGCAACACACTGATATAACCCACCCAAAACTTCTGCATCAAATCCAACAGATTTAATCTTATAAAAGAATTCAGGGTTCAAATAATATCCTGCTGCATGTAAGGGACGATGAAGTTGACAATTCCATCTTTCGTCAATGATTGTAAAAATTTTCTCATATTTTTCTTCATTTTCATTAAAAGATCTTTTAATCGTCTCCTTTGCTCTATCCATAGCCTCATAAATATATCCCATTGCAGGCTTATTTTCATTATCCACCAACCGAAGGACTCGAACAAGAGGGCTCATTACCTTTAATATATAAACTATATGATTCCAAAAGGATGGCATTAAGATAATATCAGCAGCCCTCTTGCCTTTTGCTTCTTTTGCCCATTTACTTGTCACCCATTTCTCAGAGGTAAACATATTTCTCAGAGTATGTTTTTGACGATGCACGCTCTGTAATGTCAAGAATGAAGCAGCAAATCGGGTAACACTATGTCTCACTAATTCTTTATTCCCTGTAAATTCTCTCATCATATTCAAAGCCCCAATGTGATTATAAAGAAATCCAACAACAAAAATTGCCCTTTCTAAGGTTTTCTTGATTTCTAAAATCTTTCCAATATCTTCCAACATTAAATCAATACAATGTGCTGCACATGGAGTCCAATACAAGTGTTGTCTTTTTGATTCAAGCAATTTACCTGAGACAAAGGATAATAAAAATGATAAGACTTAAGAGTTTAACACACTTAATTGAAGATAAAATAATTAACAAAATCAAAAGATGAATATTACCAGCTAAAACATAGTTGCTTCCATTGTCGGTTATGATTTGAACGATATTTTGTTCTCCAATTTCTTCCACGAAGTTGTCAAGTAAATCATATATCTTGTCTCCAGATTTTACAAAAGATGAAGCATCTATTGACTTCACAAACATAGTCCCTAAAGAACAATTAACCATAAAATTAATTATACTCCTGCGCCTCCTGTCAGTCCAAACATCTGACATAATAGAGCAACCATGTGTTGCCCATGATTCTTTATGACCCTTTAGTAAGTCATTTGTATAATTCAACTCTTTTTGCAGCAATGGAACTCGCATCTCATAATAACTTGGAGGTTTTAATCCTGCACCATATCTTCCAATAGCTTTAATCATATCCTTAAAACTGTCTAAACGAGTTGTACTAAGGGGAAGACCAGCCTGGTAGAAGAAGCGAGCAATGTGCTGAATTGTTCTTCCTCTTATTTCTTTATCACAAGCATCACTTATATTTGTTTGTCTCAATTTTGAGCCTCCTGCTTGCCCTTGTTGTTTCTGGGATCCTTGAAGCATATATAGATCCATCGGTCCTTTTCTACCTTTCTTAGTACTCATAACTTCTTTTCCTTTTTTGTCGTATACTCTTTTTTCACTTGGGTTAATACTTGCAGAATAATCTTCTTCTTCATCCCTGAGATGTTCAACATTGTCTTCTGGTAAATTCCCATAAGATTCATTCTTTTGTGTCTTCTTTTCATTCATATAATTCAGCAACTCTTCTTTTACCTCAGGTGGACATTTTTTGCAAGCTGCTGCATTCTTGAAATTTCCTACTAGATGTTGTTTTGCACGAAAAATACTACCTCTGGTAGTCTTATCGCAAAATATGCAAGTCACTGCATTAGGATCTTTCTAATCCTTCAAATAATTATACTTCCATGCAGGATTTTTTTTGATACCATTGGAGACTCTATTGAGTTGCTCTCTACACTTGCCATTTTTGTTGAAACCTAACAATAATTTCAAATAAATAAAAATTAACAACATTAAAATCAAAGTAATATATTATTAATCTATTAACAGAAAATTAATCATTTCAAAATTCAAATAAACTTAATATTAAGAGTATACTGAGGAGAAACGAGGAAGCAGCAGTGGCGAGCGGCAGCAGCGTTGGCGGTAGCAGCGGCGGCGAGCGACGGCAGCAGCGTCGGCGGCAGTAGCAGCGGCGAGCGGCGGCAGCAGCGGCGAGCGGCGATAGCGGGAAAGGGAAAGGGAGCGGAAGGCGCGAGCAGCGGGAGGCCTCGAGGGAGGCGCGAGCAGCGGGAAGGCTCGCGGGAGGGCTCGCAGGAGGCGGGAGGCGCGAGCAGTGGGAAGGCTCGCGGGAGGGCTCGCAGGAGACGCGAGCAGCGAGAGGGCTCACGGGAGGCGCGAGCAGTGAGAGAGCTCGCGGGAGGTGCGAGCAGCGACAGCGGGAGCAGCGGCAGCGAGCGACGAGATCGCGATCGGGATCGGGATCAGGATCGGGATCGGGATCGAGAGCGGCAGCAGGTTAGTGTTGGGTTAGGGTTAGGGTTAGGGTTTGGGTTATATCGGTTTAGTTGGTTCGATTGAACCAACTAACAACCGAACCAGACCTAAAATTCTGGTTCGGTCGCCTTGGTTTACCCAGGAGCTCGCCCGAAGCGCCCAGCGCCTGGGCTCGGGCGAGCGCCCAGGCGGCGCCTGTTTGAAGCGCGCCGCCTGGGACATTAGCGAGGCGCTCGGGCCTCGCCTCGCCTCGCCCGAGCGCCTAGGCGAGCGCTCGAGCGCCTTTTACAATCACTGCTGTAGACAAGTCTCCACAGCTCCCATAACGTTGCCATGCAATTCCACAGTGTATAGAGGGGTTAGATCCTTCTGCACCACAATGTCATCATCAAGAAACAGCACCTTTTCCAATAGTGGTAATATCTGTGGGATGTAGAAACGCAAGTGGTTCAACCGAGACTCAAATCTTAGATCCTCAAAATTCATTTCCCCACTTTGGTCTTTCAAACTGTCCTGAAATAACTGTCGAATTAGAGGAGAGTAAGAGGCATTCAACCAGGAAAACTCCTTTATGCTTCGGATTTCTACTGTACACCCTCTAAAATCATTCATGAGAAACCAAGTAGTCATGGCCCAGTAGTTAACCTCATCAGTTACCACATGAAACACAAGCTGTTGAGGGTGGTCAGCACTCGAGACAGTTGAATTTATGACAACAGAAGTTGCCAGCACGTTGTCAGAAAAGATACAGAAATGGTATAGGTTGTTGTCCACAAGCCGAGGAGAATTCCTCATTTCATCGGAAAATCTTTCAAGTGCTGGATTTCTGAACCACTCCTCTGTTAGCTTCATGCTTAAACAATGGAGACTTTTGGACATAGCTTCCATAGCCAGTTGACCAAACTGGACGCTCTGAACTATTGCTGAATTTGCACGCTCTTCAAGGGCAAGAGCGTGGCTCTTCAACGTTGATATAGTGGTGCTTACATCATAATGGAAGTCTTGGGCCTTGAATATTAGCTGTGCTAGTTGATTGATTATCGGATGTGCTTCTTCTTCAGTGATATTTTTACCCCTCACAGCCGCTTGAGAGAGCAGCCATCGGCAATTCTTTATCTGTGAGCTAAGCTCCCAAGCAAATTGAAGGTTGTTATGCTCTTTGGCTATCACTACATATGCCTTAGCAAGGGTCATCTGATCAGCAAGTTGCCTGGCAAAGGAGGAGCTACTTAAAAGTTCCTGCGTGAGATTTAAACTTGTATGCATAACTTCTTCATTGGTCAGGCCCTTCTCCTGAAACAATTAAGAAAAGACAGCTGAGAAGCCTGCCACTAGAAAATTGAAAGAGGATGCACATGCTACACTTACATCCTTCAAATGACACCATGCATATTTAGCAAGATATTAAAGGATAATAAGATCAAGATAGCACACAATTTAAATAAACTAGCAATCAAATATGACTGGCAGAGACTGGACGATTGTTTTAACATCACATTTCAACAAAAATTTTGATGAGAGAGGTAAATGATAGCTGAAGATTGAGAAGACAATGTGCGCATGCTTCAATAATTAATACTACTTGTTGAAAGTTAACTCCAGAAACCTTGTTTGTAGTCTGGACATCAGGTTCTACCATGAGTGTAAAATTTTAGAAAAATTTGAAGAGGTTACTAGTTTCGGAAATATATCCACAACCTATTTAAGCCAATAATTTTTATGTAAAGAACAATTTTGAAGTCATATGGACACACAGTCGCACATACAAAAGTTGTTATGATTGTTGACGAGGATTCCATATCCACAATAATGTTTGTTTTGTTACTACCTCCAAAGTGCATTATAAACCATCCACTTGGCCACCATAATAATACATAAGAAATTATACTACTTTAGATAGTACAAGCACTCATCAAGCCTCCTTCCAAGCAAATCTATGAGAAAATTGTCTTATGCAACTTGGATTTAATTCACATGTTGATGATGCTAGTCCTTTGATATCATATTCAGATCAAATGGTAGCACAGAAATTGCAAAAGTGAATCTTTTTGGGTAGTTAGTCTGATGCTTTGCTGGACACAAACAGAAAAAAGACAGCACTTCATCCTCAGGATGCGATCATGGTGTCACCGAAGAGCTTCTTTTTCCTTCTTTTAATTATACAATTCTTAATTTTGAAACAATTATCTTACATGACATTGTTAGTAGCGACAGGTTTTTTCCCCATAAAATTCATATCTTCAACCCGAAGTAAACATCACAAATTTTTCATGGGAACCGTGAGTCATACACCCAGTTTCTGAGGCTAGTAATGGACACGTTGCTCAAACCAATCAAAATGTTAATAATCTGCCATTCTTGATTTTTGCCACGAGAATCATTTACTAGATGAATGTAAATTGTTCATTAAGTCCTCCCTTGGGTTTCGCATCTGATCCCATTGTAGCATCAACTCCATACTTGATTCTCATGCTTCAAATGGAAGATTCATGATCAACTTGTTCGTAAGCAAGAAATAGACCCCCAGTCTATCAGAAAAATAAGAACTTCTTCGAATCAACTACATGGATATCCAACCTAATGTTTGAGACGAAATTCCTTCGCTCACCAAGTTTTCATCAAGAACTCTCCTACTAATTAACTTGATCCTGGTTTCACTATCTACTGCATCAAATAAAGAACTTATAAGTAATCCTTGTTCGGATTTCGTGACTGCTGTTACCAACAAACTAGATCGCGCGATCCAATTGTTTTGACTGTTTATGTAGCACGAATGTCTTCAATTCATAATCGAATAAAAAAGGAACAATTTCTAGCAGAGGTCGTACCTGCACAGGCGCGGCGTGCTGGTCCTGGCGGTGCTGAAAGAAGAAGAGAACCACCCCCACGACGAAAGAGATCCCAAGTAACGACCACATCCAACCGGGGAGGCGCCTCCTCGCTGGGCGCCGGAACTCGGGTGCCTGCCGCCGCATCTCCCTTCGATCCCAGACCCCACTCGTCCCCACGAAGATTCACACTGAATCAGCGAACCCAGCCGCTCGGATCGGTGTCCAAACACGTCCAAGTTCGATCTCCTCTCTCCATCGCCGCCACCGGTTCCGACTCGAGATTGCGAATCGAATCTAGTAAAGAGAGACACAGAGAGCGAGGAAAGCGATGATTTGGTGTCGAAGGGTGCGACGGGATCGGAAGTCTGCGATGGTGGCGATGACGCATTTGGAATCCCGGAGGAGCGATATGGGAGGGAGGGGGCGAAGTGGGAGTCTCATGATGCCGATCGACTAATTTTTAGCCGTCTGATCGACGAGATTCGGTGCGGTCAGACAAGGTCAGTGAAGATTCGACGCGTTGTTTCAGGTACAGTACAGGGGAACCCACCAATAGCTGCATTGTGTTGGATTGTCTCCGTCTCGATGCGAAAGCGTCCGGACCATCGGATCGGCCAGTCAAACAGTGTGGATTGACTTCCGTACGGTTCATTGAATCCTCAGGTACAATAATTGCGTGACATTATTGAGTAGGGTTTTATTTGCATAACTAACCTTTAGAGTCTTAAACGAACGACTTTACTCCAATTAGTTCAATACACTACTAATTTCCTATGATTTGTAAGATCACGTATATTAATACATGAGAATAATTAAGGTTCCAGTCAATTTTGACAATCGTGTGTGTGAAGTGAATGAAGAACGACATTCAAATCAATTTTGTCTATGATTTTCTTATTTTCGAGTAGTAAAAAATATTGCGTTTGAGTTATAATTATATGGGTTAATTATAGATTTTTTTTGTAATTAATTATTTTTAATATCTCAATTTATATATTTTTAAAAATTATATTATAATTTTTATATTTATAAAAATAAAATATTTAATTTTATTTCTCACGTCGTCAATTTTACTAACGAAAATATCATGATAAACCAAGTACTCAATAAACCTTTATGGTATTTCCATTAGCAAAATTAACAACATGATGAGAAATAAAATGAAATGTTTCCGATATAATTTTTAAAAATATAAAGATCAAAATACTAAAGATAATTAATTATATAAAATAATCAATAATTAACCCTAATTATGTTATCGCGTAAGGCCACCTGCACTAATAATTTTAGAAATTACACAACGTTGGAAATTCAATATATCTCGCCTTCATTAATTATTCGTCATATTAACTGCCAGGTTGTAGTGCTAAATTTTAATGAAGACACTAACGAGACGTTAACACAAGTTGTAGTCTGTGGTACTCTTAAGTAAAGCCACTGTCCTCATCCTTTACCCGATGTCATTTTAATGATTCAAATAATGCATATAAAGATCCCAATAAAACAGATATGGGTAAAGCTGATTCTTACTATAATGAATGAATGGAGGTGTATTTAATTGGATGATAGGCGACAAGTCATCATTTAATTTATGAGGCATTGATTCGTGCTTATCATCACAATATTGACGCATTAAATGCATATATTCTAAACATGATGAGATAAGATCGATACGGTACAAGATATCCAAATCTATTAGAACAGATTTATTTCTGATGTGACAAGGGAAGGGGCAGAGAACATCACGGAAGGACGGCAACTACTGATACGGAGCAACGAAGAGAGAACAGGAGATGAAATGCTTCACTCCAAAACCAAAACACAGGATCACCGCATCTTGACGACCACAACGGCGACGAGCACTACCAGACCATGCAAGAGCTTCACGGAAGAACGACAACAACTGATACGGAGCAACGAAGACAGAGCAGGAGATTAAATACTTCACTCCAAAGCCGAAACACTGACGACCACAACGGCAACGAGCAATACCAGACCAAGGCAGAGCTTCTTGGATGGACGCCTGGGCGCTTCCACAGGAACATTGGCTCGGAGGTCTAAGAAGTAACGCTTGGGATCAAACTCGAAGGTGGCCCGAGGAATGCGCAGGCCCTTCCTCCCGGGAGCCTTCATTGTCTTGCCGGCTTCGCGAAAGAAGAAGCAGCGGCGGCGGCGGAAGAGGGAGGCGGGGTACGTAACCATCTTGAAAGCTCCTTTGAGGCAGTAGGTGAAATCCTTTATCACGATGGAGGCTACAAAGCCGATTGTGTTGAAAGCTCCTTTGAGGCAGTAGCTGAGGAAGACGAGCGTCAGATACAGCAGGATTGTTGCCAGGACCAGTTGAACCAGGATGCGCAACGCCTCGGGGCTGGCCGCAGCCGGCAGAACCCCGTCCAACTTCCCAACGAGGAACCCTACAACATCGCCCCGTAGCTGGGAAAGAAGGGGTAGCTTCTCATTTTGGGGCTCCGATATCAACTCCCAGTAGGACTTCACTGCTCCCTCTGCTTCCTTTACCTTCCTCGATGAAAATTGGAGCAGCTGAGGTAGCTTCTCCCACAAGGTCCCCTGCATGCTCTCCGCCACGCCTTTTGTTTGCTCCAACTTGTCCCGTAAACTAGAGGCCAGTTTTGCATCATTGATGCCCTTCAGCGCTCCCTCGGCTTCCTTCATCATCTCAAATAAGACATTTCTCAGTCCCTCCATTCCTCTTTCTCGCCTCTCCTGTCTTCGCCTCTCTTCTCCTGTCTTCACAAGATAAAAGACTAAAGTGGAGGAAGTAGCGTGGGACGACAAAAAGTTACGAATATTTTTCCATCGAAAGCTGGAGTGGTCTTCGGCTTTTTGTAGCCGATGGTGAAATGGAATCGACGACTCTTAAGCGACGCTTGGTTTTTCTTCGAGACCAAGCATCGTTTAAGAGTGTGTGCCTTCATTGTCGGTCAACGGACCTGTTCATGATTGACTGGATCTGCGGGAGGTAGCAGAAAAAGGGTTATCGAGCAGTGTTTAGTAACTGTGGTGTTTCTTCCCTTCACAAACTGTTAAATGCAATGCTTCCCTCTGCGTGCTGACTCAAGTGACGAAATTTATACAATTAATTAGAACATTATAATTCTAACTTTATAATGAGTTTGATGGAAAAACAAATATGAAAGGGTGATCGTAACATGAAAGGAAAAAGTTTTCGAGAAGAAAGATTCTGTTATTGATTAATAAAATTGATTTTGATTATCGTAAGTTTTTAAAATACTGGTTTAAATAATCATGCGCTCTAAATGGATCCTTCAAATTATTTTTACTCAATTTTTTTCCTAATTTCTTGAAACTCATATGAGTATTTGATTTTTATATAATATTAATATTATCTACTTAATCTGTAGAGCGTGATATTTTTTTAATCATATTATTTTAGAGTGAAAGATTAATATACTTTACTTTGGTTTTTTTTTTCTTCTAAATCTTATACTGTGATTTGCTTACTATTTTGTTACTAATTTGATTGACCTACATTATTAGAATATTTATAATTTATTTGATGTTAAATTATGTTCACATATAGAAGGAAAAAAAAAAGAAGAAGATTCTGGTGCTTATCACTTCTACGTATTCATGATTTCATATTTAATCTTTTTTTAACGAAATAATATTTTAAGATTATGTGGATTATTCTTATTATGTGAATCAAATGGAGGATCCAAATAGCTTTGTGTTCAAATTAATAGCAATCAGTTATTTTATTCAAAAGCTTAGAACGAATGATTGTTAGGATCGAGAGCACTAAGAGGGGGGGTGAATTAGTGCAGCGGAAATCTTTTAGCGATTAAAAACGAAAGCTGCGTTCGTTAGATAAAAATCAGTTTTGATGCAAAAGCCGATTCTAAGATAACTTATGATTAAGTGCAGTTTACGTCTAAACACAGTTTACGTCTAAATGCAATTTGCGTCTAAATGCAGTTTGCGTCTAAACGCAGTTTTACGTCTAAACGCAGTTTTACGTCTAAACACAGTTTACGTCTAAATGCAGTTTTACATCTAAACGTAGTTTTATGTTTAAAAGTAGTTTACGTCTAAAACACAGTTTTAAGTCTAAACACAGTTTGCGCAGTTTACGTCAAAAACACAGTTTTACGTCTAAACACAGTTTGCGCAGTTTATGTCTAAACGCAGTTTTTACGTCTAGACGCATTTTGCGCCTAAACGTAGATTTACGTCTAAACGCAGTTTCAAAGGGATCTGAACTTAGAAACTCGATCGTAAAAAGCGCAGAAGACAGTTTTGCAGAATCAAAACGTAAACGTAAACTGTAATGTAAATATCGTATGAAAACACTGATTTACGTCTGAATGCAGATTCGGAAAGATCAGCACTTAGAAACTTGTTCGTAAAGGCGCAAAGAGCAGAAGCTATGTAGGTGGTTTGCAGTAATGATAAAGTGCTCAAAATAAACGCAAACCAGAGATTTAGAGTGGTTCGGTCAGTCTTGACCTACTCCACTTTTGGCTTCCTCCACCGACGAGGTCACCGACGTCAACTAGGGGCCTTCCTTCAATAGGCGAAGGCCAACTGCCCTTTTACAGTTTCTCTCCTTTTGACAGGCTTAGGAGACAACCTTTACAGATCCTTTCTCTCCTCTCTTTACAACTCAAAACTTGAAGAACAGAAAGAGGAGAACTTTAGGACTTTACACAAATTTGAGCTCTTAGAATCACAGAAAAGATCAGGAATTCGGTGTGGATCTGTATCTTTTCAGTGCTGAATGGGTGGGGTATTTCTAGGCCCTAACCCAATTCAAATTTGGAGCTCAAAACGATCAAATCCCGGAATTCCTAGATCAGGCGGTTGCACCTCCTGACTGGAGAGGTTGCACCACCTGGCATAGCTCGAAGACTGAGCCCAGGCGGTTGCACCTCTCTGTCAGGGAGGTTGCACCGCCTGAGTCTGGCTCGGAGACTGAGCCCCAGGCGTTGCCACCTCTTGACTGAGGCGGTTGCACCTCTTTGCCAGAGCTCGAAGACCGAGCTCAGGCGGTGCCACCTCTCTGTTAGGGAGGTTGCACCGCCCAGTCTAGCTCGAAGACTGAGCTCAGGCGGTGCCACCTCCTGGCTGGGGCGGTTGCACTGCCCAGTCTCGCTGGAAGACTTAGCCCAGGCGGTGCCACCTCCTGGCCTAGGCGGTTGCACCTCCTGGTGCAATCAGGGTCCGAATGGTTAGCTCCATTCGGCCCAATTTCGATTTTTCAGGGGCCCAATTGCCCCAAGATTAAGCTAATGGGATCACCTCCCATTTTCTAACTTAATTAACGTGCTAACTACGATTAAATCTAAGACAATTTCTGCAGCTTTGCTTCGGTGCGTCAATCGCTTCTTCCGGCGAGTTTCCGACGAACTTCCGTCGATCATCCGATGAACCCTCGGTGATGCTCCTGCGGACTTTCGGCAAACTCCTGGACTTTGCGACGATCCACTTGGCAAGTTCCGATGAGCTTCGCTTGGCAAGCTTCTGGACTTCTCGGATCTGTTCTCGCAGAACCTCCGACGACCGTCCGAACTTCCGTCGAACTCTCGAACTCCCAACGTGATCATGAACTTGACTCCGGCGCAACTTCTGCTGCTTGTCTAACTTTCATCGTAGTTAATCCTGCACACTTATCTCAACACATAGATTAGACAACAAATGACAATTGACTTCATCATCAAAATCCGAGATTCAACAATCTCCCCCTTTTTGATGATGACAATCAATTGATAATGGAGTTATCCTTAACTCCCCCTGTCTATATGCCATAGTTGAGATAAGTCAACCTTGAATTCAAGACCTAAGAATTCAAGTGACGTATTGATAAGTTAGATCAGTTAAACTTATCAATACTTCCATCATGATACTCGTCATGATGTATCTCTTCAAAGATGATGTCAAGGCTTGACATACATCATCAAGTTTGTATGAATGTGTTTGTAACTATTCATCATGTAGTTTGAACATTATCATATAAAGCTGTGAAGTACTATTACATGGTGCACACATTTGAAATATTCTAGCAAGTTTTGCATTTTCTTCACATGATATGATATCAACTCAGGGCATAATGCAAACTTTAGCACATGTTCATATATCTCTTGGTGATGCAAGGATGACATAATCATAACAGTGTTTATAGCATCACTCATAGATAAAGTATGACACAGATATAATAATCATGACAGTGTTTATCAATTCATATATTTCTCCCCCTTTGTCATCAATAAAAAGCATAGTAATTATGATACCACGAAACATAATAATATTGCTTTGAATACTTCTTCCCCTTTTTGTTATAATCCATTGTATACGTAAAGATATTACACATGAATCACTTCATCAAATCTATTTCAGAAACTTATTTTTCATGAAAGTGTACGAGAAAATCTGTTTCATAGCATTCTAATAATGAGATGTATTCGGACAAGATATTATCATGAAGACAAAACATTTCAACACATGTTGATCATTCAATAAGGTCCAAAAAAAAATTTAACAAGTTTATCTATTCGGACACATCAACATTCCTAATTCTCTTCGAATGAAATCAAATTGTTCTTCACTTAGAGGTTTTGTAAAAATGTCAGCTAGTTAATGTTTAGTATCAATGAACTCTATGGTTATGTCATGATTAGTGATATGATCTCGTATAAAGTGATGTATAATATCAATATGTTTTGTTCTTGAGTGTTGTATAGGATTCTTAGTTAAGCATATTGCACTCGTGTTATCACATTTAATGGGAATATCTTTAAGACTAACTTTGTAATCTTCTAAAGTATTTTTCATCCATACAACTTGTGCACAGCATGCACTTGCTGCAATATATTCAGCTTCGGTTGTTGATAGAGCAACCGAGTTTTGTTTCTTAAATGACCAGGAAACAAGGGCATGTCCTAAAAATTGACATGATCCTTATGTGCTTTTTCTATATAGTCTACAGCCAGCGAAGTCCGCATCAGCATAAGCTGTTAACTCAAAATTTTCTGATTTTGGGTACCATAATCCTAGATTTGTGGTTCCATTAAGATATCTAAGTATTCTTTTAACTACTTTGAGATGAGATATCTTAGGGTTTGATTGAAATCTAGCACAAAGTCCTACACTGAACATGATGTCTGGTCTGGTGGCAGTGAGGTAAAGTAAACTTCTTATCATACCCCTATAAGTTTTTTTATCAAAGCTTTCTCCATTTTCCTCAATTTCTAACTAAGTGGAGGTGCTCATAGGAGTGTAACTAGCCTTTGAGTTGTTCATATTAAACCTTTTTAATAAATTCATGGCATATTTAGTTTGACTAATAAAGATGCCATTGCTTAGTTGTTTGATTTGTAAACCTAAGAAGAATGTTAATTCTCCCATTAAGCTCATTTCGAATTCAAGACTCATAGTTTTAGCAAAAGATTCACAAAGAGATTCATTTGTTGAGCCAAAGATAATATCATCAACATAAATATGAACAATGAGAAAATTATTTTCAAAATTCTTGATGAACAATGTAGTATCAACCTTGCCTTTTGCAAAATTATTTTTGATAAGAAAAGAACTAAGTCTCTCATACCAAGCCCTTGGGGCTTGTTTTAAACCATAGAGAACTTTAGTTAATCTAAACACATGATTAGGGAGGCTATTATTTTCAAATCCAGGAGGTTGTTCAACATAAACTTCTTCGGAAATAAAGCCATTTAGAAAAGCGCTTTTAACATCCATTTGAAATAACTTAAAATTATTACTACTAGCGTAGGCAAGGAGCATCCTTATGGCTTCCAATCGAGCCACAGGTGCGAAGGTTTCTTCGTAATCGATACCTTCTTCTTGGTTGAAACCTTTGGCCACTAATCTAGCCTTGTTTCTAACCACGATACCATTTTCATCTTGCTTGTTTCTGAAAACCCATTTAGTACCAATAACTAAATGGTCATTTGGCCTAGGAACAAGCTTCCACACCTCATTTCTCTCAAATTGATTCAATTCATCTTGCATTGCGATAATCCATGAATCATCTTTCATGGCTTCGTCAACGCATTTGGGTTCAATTTGGGAGAGAAAGGCGGCGTTTGCACAAAAAGTTTTAAGAGAAGATCGTGTTTGAACCCCCTTTGACGTGTCTCCTAAGATTAGCTCCTTGGGATGAGCATCTACATACTTCCAATCCTTGGGTAAGGATATTTCGGGAGTGGATGCATCCAAGTTGCTAGTTGGAGAAGGGGTTTCATTTAAATTCAAGGAATCAAAATTAACATCTTCGTCAAGATCATTTTTCGTGATTTCGGAAATCTCATTGAAAACAACATGAATGGATTCTTCGATAATTAAAGTTCTTTTATTGAAGATACGAAAGGCTTTAGAAACAGTAGAATAACCAAGAAAGATTCCTTCGTCGGATTTAGCATCAAATTTTCCTAAGTTGTCCTTTTCATTTAAGATAAAACACTTACACCCAAAGACTTTAAAATATGAAACATTGGGTTTTTTATTGTTCCATAACTCATAGGGAGTTTTGGTTAGTAGAGGTCTTACTAGAACTCTATTCAAAATGTAGCATGCAGTATTTACGGCTTCGGCCCAAAAATATTTGGGTAGGTTATGTTCATTCAACATGGTTCTTGCCATTTCTTGTAAATTTCGATTTTTTCTTTCTACAACTCCATTTTGTTGAGGATTTCTAGGAGTAGAGAAATTATGGTTGTATCCATTGAGTTCACAAAATTCTTGGAAATCATAGTTTTGAAATTCACCACCATGATCACTTCTAATTGATGAAATCATAGACCCTTTCTCATTCTGAACAAGTTTGCAAAACTTGGTAAAAGATCTAAGGCATTCACTTTTCTATTTTAAGAAGTAAGTCCATGTGTATCTGCTATAGTCATCCACGATGACGAAGGCGTATTTGCTACCTCCTAGGCTTGATGTGGAGATTGGTCCGAACAAGTCCATATGGATCAATTGTAAGGGCCTAGAGGTGCTTATTTGATTTTTAGATTTGAAGCTACTCTTAATTTGTTTACCTAATTGGCAAGCATCACATACATTATCTTTGATGAACTTGATATGAGGAATTCCTCTTACAAGTTCTTTGGATGATATTTGAGTGATTAGTTTCATGCTAGTATGACCTAATCTTCTATGCCATATCCAATCATCCTCATTCAAAGCAGAAAAACACATTTCATTACACAAATCATTGATGTCAATAGTGTATACGTTATTTTGTTTCAATGCAATCATAGATATGTTTTTGTGTGGTTTTTCAATGATGAAAGCATTAGATTCAAATCTGATAATATATCCTTTATCACATAATTGACTAATGCTCAAGAGGTTATGTTTTAAACCATCAACTAGCAAAACATCTTCAATAGAGAAGTTGGATTTGTTACCTATGGTTCCTTTGCCAATGATTTTACCCTTGTTGTTGTCTCCGAAGGTGACATATCCTTCGTCTATGCTAGTGAGCTTAGAGAATTGAGATGGATCTCCGGTCATATGCCTTGAGCATCCACTATCAAGGTACCATCTCTTGCTCCTAGCTTGCGATGGTTTAGTTTTCTACAAAAAAGGATGATTTTTAGGTACCCATTTGCTTTTGGGTGCCTCATAAATAGATCTACATTTTCTATCATGTTGCATAGAATTTGTCATGGTTCCTTTAGGAACCCAGATCAATTTGTTTGGACTTATTTTCTTGAATGGACAACAATGTGTCTTGTGTCCAGATTTACAACAGAAGTTACATTTGTCTTGATGTCGAATATGTAAGATGGAGCCTTTTATGAAGGTGGTTGGATTTTGGTGAGGACTTCTCACGAATCCAATTCCACTTCTTTTTGGAACGTGACCCTTGTTCGTAAGGATCATGTTCAATGACTTGCTACCAACCTCGAATTTCTTCAAGGTGTCCTTAAGTAGCACGTTTTCCTTTTGGAAGGTTTCTAGATCATGGCATTTTATGCATGAGTTTAAACTATCATGATGTTTAGCATTTAACTTATCGAAATTACAAATAATACTATCATGCTCCTTTTTTAGCAATTTGTATTTACTACTGATAGTCTTGCACTCATCAAATAATTCATGGAAAGCATTTAATAATTCATCGAATGATAAATCTGCCTCTATTGAATTTGTTACCTCATCTTCGATGGCCATTAAGGCGTAATGAGCAACTTGCTCGGTGTTGGACTCCTCTTCTTCGGATGCGCTCGAGTCATCCCATGTTACTTTAAGCGCCTTCTTCTTCGATGTTCTTTTTTTGAATTGGGGACAGTCACTTTTGTAGTGTCCCAGCTTTTTGCATTCATAGCAGATTACTTGGTCCTTCTTGGGTTCAAGTTTATTTTTTGCATCATTTTTAAACTTGTTTATTTTAAAAAACCTTTTAAACTTTCTTGTTAGAAGTGCCAAGTCATCATCACAGTCCTCATCACTTGAGTTTTCTCTCAAGTGGCATTCAAAAGTTTTAAGTGCCATATCCTTCCTGTTCTTTGGAAGGATGTCTTCTTGCTCTTCATGAGCTTTACAAGTCATCTCATAGGTCATTAATGACCCGATTAGTTCTTCAAGAGGAAAATTGCGCAGATCTTTTGCCTCTTGAATAGCAGTTACTTTTGGATCCCAACTCTTAGGAAGGGATCTTAGTATCTTATTAACAAGCTCAAAATCTGAAAAGCTTTTTCCGAGTCCTTTTAGACCGTTGACGACATCCGTGAAACGGGTAAACATGTCGCCAATGGTTTCACTCGGTTTCATCCGGAAAAGTTCGAAAGAATGTAACAGCAAATTGATTTTTGACTCTTTTACTCTACTTGTGCCTTCATGGGTCACTTCGAGTGTGTGCCAAATATCAAATGCAATTTCACAAGTTGAAACACGGTTAAACTCCTTTTTATCAAGTGCACAAAATAAGGCATTCATAGCCTTTGCATTAAGAGCGAAAGCCTTCTTCTCCAAATCATTCCAATCGATCATTGGAAGAGAAGACTTCGAAAATCCGTTTTCGACAAGATTCCACAGTTCAAAGTCCATAGAAATAAGAAAGATCCTCATTCGGGTCTTCCAGTAGGTGTAGTCCGTCCCACTGAACATGGGTGGACGCGTAATAGAATGCCCCTCTTGGTTTCCGGCGTATGCCATCTCTCTTGGGTTTTAATCCGTTAGAGAGTTAACCTTGCTCTGATACCAATTGTTAGGATCGAGAACACTAAGAGGGGGGGGGGGGTGAATTAGTGCAGCGGAAATCTTTTAGCGATTAAAAACAAAAGCTGCGTTCGTTAGATAAAAATCAGTTTTGATGCAAAAGCCGATTCTAAGATAACTTATGATTAAGTGCAGTTTACGTCTAAACACAGTTTACGTCTAAAAGTAATTTGTGTCTAAATGCAGTTTGCGTCTAAACGCAGTTTGCGTCTAAACGCAGTTTTACGTCTAAACGTAGTTTTACGTTTAAAAGTAGTTTACGTCTAAAACACAGTTTTAAGTTTAAACACAGTTTGCGGAGTTTACGTCAAAAACATAGTTTTACGTCTAAACACAGTTTGCACAGTTTACGTCTAAACGCAGTTTTTACGTCTAGACGCAGTTTGCGCCTAAACGTAGATTTACGTCTAAACGCAGTTTCAAAGGGATCTGAACCTAGAAACTCGATCGTAAAAAGCGCAGAAGACAGTTTTGCAGAATCAAAACGTAAACGTAAACTGTAATGTAAATATCGTACGAAAACACCGATTTACGTCTGAATGCAGATTCGGAAAGATCAGCACTTAGAAACTTGTTCGTAAAGGCGCAGAGAGTAGAAGCTATGTAGGAGGTTTGCAGTAATTATAAAGTGCTCAAAATAAACGCAAACCAGAGATTTAGAGTGGTTCGGTCAGTCTTGACCTACTCCACTTTTGGCTTCCTCCATCGACGAGGTCACCGACGTCAACTAGGGGCCTTCCTTCAATAGGCGAAGGCCAACTGCCCTTTTACAGTTTCTCTCCTTTTGACAGGCTCAGGAGACAACCTTTACAGATCCTTTCTCTCCTCTCTTTACAACTCAAAACTTGAAGAACAGAAAGAGGAGAACTTTAGGACTTTACACAAATTTGAGCTCTTAGAATCACAGAAAAGATCAGAAATTCGGTGTGGATCTGTATCTTTTCAGTGCTGGATGGGTGGGGCATTTATAGGCCCCAACCCAATTCAAATTTGGAGCTCAAAACGATCAAATCCCGGAATTCCGGGATCAGGCGGTTGCACCTCCTGACTGGAGAGGTTGCACCGCCTGGCAGAGCTCGAAGACTGAGCCCAGGCGGTTGCACCTCTCTGTCAGGGAGGTTGCACCGCTTGAGTCTAGCTCAGAGACTGAGCCCCAGGCGGTGCCACCTCTTGACTGAGGCGGTTGCACCTCTCTGCTAGAGCTCGAAGACCGAGCTCAGGCGGTGCCACCTCTCTGTCAGGGAGGTTGCACCGCCCAGTCTAGCTCGAAGACTGAGCTCAGGCGGTGCCACCTCCTGGCTGGGGCGGTTGCATCGCCCAGTCTCGCTGGAAGACTTAGCCCAGGCGGTGCCACCTCCTGGCCTAGGCGGTTGCACCTCCTGGTGCAATCAGGGTCCGAATGGTTAGCTCCATTCGGCCCAATTTTGGTTTTTCAGGGGCCCAATTGCCCCAAGATTAAGCTAATGGGATCACCTCCCATTTTCTAACTTAATCAACATGCTAACTACGATTAAATCTAAGACAATTTCTGCAGCTTTGCTTCGGTGCGTCAATCGCTTCTTCCGGCGAGTTTCCGGCGAACTTCCGTCGATCATCCGATGAACCCTCGGTGATGCTCCTGCGGACTTCCGGCAAACTCCTGGACTTTGCGACGATCCACTTGGCAAGTTCCGACGAGCTTCGCTTGGCAAGCTTCTGGACTTCTCGGATCTGTTCTCGCAGAACCTCCGACGACCGTCCGAACTTCCGTCGAACTCTCGAACTCCCAACGTGATCATGAACTTGACTCCGGCGCAACTTCTGCTGCTTGTCTAACTTTCATCGTAGTTAATCCTGCACACTTATCTCAACATATAGATTAGACAACAAATGACAATTGACTTCATCATCAAAATCTGAGATTCAACAAGGATATCTTATTTTTGTAAAGATTTGTGTGATGCCAATGAAAGACAAGAGGCCAAACTAAATGACAAAATAGATGATGGATTGATAATAGTGTATTCCATCATGTATCTTAGAAAACAAATGCATATCTTTTATGGATGAAAGAAATTAATAGGATGAGAGAAAACTCTCACAAAATTAAGTTTTCTTAGTCAAAAGATATGTTCTATGAGTATAGAAGTAACCGTAGAATCTTGTATTTTGATAAAGAAACCAATTGATAATTGTGTTTATGTTTTAATCTGTGTTTTGAGTGATATAGGATGCTTACATTAGGATGAGACAATTAAAACAGGAAAAATCATGTTGGGTTGGAGGAACTTGTCAGAAGTTTAGACGTCGGGTCGGTGGATCGGTCGACGTATCGACAGAAGGCTTCGGGTCGTGAATTCGGACATCGGGCCAAGAAGACCGGACATTACGCCAAGGATATCGGAGTTGCGGAGTCAATTGGCCGATTGGGCAATAGGCCGCAGGAGAGGACGATGCGCCAAAGAATCGGACGAAGCGTCGAGGGACCAATGATATGCTGGACAACTTGATTAATGCTTAGTATTAATTGTTTAGATCAAAGTTTGTTTTACATGTGCACGATTAACTACGATGAAAGTAAGACATACAGCAGGAGTTGCACCGAAGTCAAGACCATGATCACGTTGGGGGTTTGAGAGTTCGACGGAAGTCCGGACAGTCGTCGGAGGTTCTGTAGGAACAAATTCGAGAAGTCCAGGAGCTTGCCAAAGAAGCTCGTCGGAATTGCTAGTCATAGGTGCCCAGCAAGCCAATCACATGAGTGATGGCACGTGTGACTTGATACAGAATCTTTTTGCTTATTATATTTTGGCGTATATCACTTTATAACTATTGCATAAATGCATACATATATTGTGATGTCCTTCGATTTGTGCAATGGGAATCGGATCGTGATGAGATCACGATAGTGAGATCGATTCACCTTTAAACACATATCCTAAATAATCCCGGTCATAGGTTACTCAAGAGGGATATCGTGATAACCGGACAGACTGGTGTGCTGTATACCCGTCCATATGATGGATGCAGCTGGTCTCATAGCTACTTGTGTAGGGACACTAGGGATACAGTACAGGTGCTCATTGGAGAATGAGTTCACTGATTGATCCGCTTATGGAATGCTGGATGGTTAATGATGCCTTATTGTCAGACAGCGATTTCGTAGTCCTAGTGGTGTATCTGGTCCTTAGACTTGAGACACCAAGGATGTCCTGTATTAGTGCTCCACTATTTGATACCAGACTTATAGGTTTGGCTGTCCCAGATCTAGTACAGCTAGTCATTGGGAGTGGTAGTCGACCTTACGAGGGCTATTGAGTATCGATAGAGGATCATCCACTCTTGGCGTCATGAGAGGAATATCTCATGTGTTCTTGCTCAGACAAATCCCTGGTCAGGGTCATTCGGGTTGAGGGAGAAAGAGTTCTCTGGGAGAATCCGATTAGAGCGAGACTCGAGTAGAAACCATATGGGTCTGACAACACCATGCTCGATATACGGTCTCTGGGATATTAGATTGATGAGGGACTATAGGTACACGGTAACTGAGGACAGACAGGTCCAATGGATTGGATTCCCCTGTATCGTCTGGGGACTCCGGCGTAGTGGCCTAGTACGTCCATAGTCGATGAGTCGAGTGAATTATTACAGAGATAATAATTCACCGAGTTAGAAGGAGTTCTGACAGGTATGACTCACGACCAGCTCGATATTTGGCCTAGAGGGTCACACACATATGGTAGGCATTGCGATGAGTAGAGGTTCGGATATGAGATATCTGACGGAGCCCTTGTCTTATTGGATGCAGATCCAATACCCACTAGGGGAGGACCCATTAGGGTTTGACAGGGGACCTCTATAAATAGGAGGGATTCAGAGCCTCATAGGCTAGAGAGCTCTTGCTTGCCTTTCCTATTCTCCTCTCCACCTCAGAATAGGCCTGGAGTTTTGAGGAGCGTCGTCGCAACCCTGCTGTGTGGATCACCGCTAGAGAGGAGGACGCTTGACCTCCTTCACCCTCTCCTAAGGATCTGCAAGGAAACAGGGATATACGATCTCCCTAGGTAACACAATCTACTCTATACATAGTTTCATGTTTCGCGGATTTTTGTGTACCAATCTTCGCACGATGACGAACATCTCTTTGGGAATCGGGGATTTAGTTTTCTTGTTCTTCCGCTGCGCATGTGATGTCACCCCCAAAAAGATTTCCCAACAGTGGTATCAGAGCCAGGTTGTTCGTGTGAATGATTGGTTTTGAACTGCGTGTGTTGTGTTTAGGAAGAATTTTGACGTCAAAATTGTTGACGCAAAAACAAGGAAGGGTAGCAACAGTTGCTGCCCTCGATCCACGTGCGTGCAGCACAATCGAAGGCGGGCAGCACAGGGGCTGCGTTTGCTGCAGCCGGCCGGCGGCCTGCTTGCAGCAGGCTTGCTGCCGGCGGGGCTGGCAGCCCATGGGCAGAGGCGCATTGTTCTGTCTCTTCGTTTTGGAGACCACCATCCCCTTGGACTACTCCGATCTGCTGAACAAACTGTGCATTGTTCTGTCTCCTGCAAACACACTTGCTAGATTGCGACTCCACATCAATACAGCTCCCACTGCACCACTCAAGGCCTAGCAACATGCTGAACTCGTTGCACACTTCAGCCTCCTACGGATGTATCCTTCATATGCCGAAGAGAAAGTTTCAATGCTCCATGGCACCGAGTTTTGGTCGCCTTGGGATGGCCGCGAACATTCCATCGTCCGCATACAAGCCCATGCATGAGTACCGAATTCTTTGAGTTAGTAATTCCCCTCACCTCTGTGAGCTTTGTATAACTCTTTCAGTCACTGAGCAACTCATTCCACCTTGGATGGTCTCATCCTTTACCAAGCGCCTCGCTTGCCTTGAGCACCATCAAGTATAGTTGTCAACGTTGAGCCGTAGCTCAAACTCAGCCATCCCAACCTTTGTGCGCTCTGCATTCTTCCAAGTTTGTCTGTTCTCGTGGTGCCTCTTGCGCGAAGGGTTGGCCATTCCTCTGAATGTCAATCTCAGATGTCCGCTCCTCCGAGCGACTCCTTTTCCCTACATCTCCATACCCGTTATCCTCCAAATGGTCGTGCGTGTACTGACTGCCCTTAACGTAGCCTCGCTAAGTCCCCCGCATTTGCATGTTAAGTGTTTCTATGAGTGCTTGTCCCGCTCTGATACCATTTGTAATGGACATAGCTGGTTTTGCCTAAGTCGTGCGGCACCCTTACGTGTTCATCCGCAAAGGTCAGCCTCCCCGAAGCCTCCCATGGTCCCTTAGGACCCATAAAAGAGAGAATAGGATAGAGAAAACGCCTCACTCGGGATCCACAAGCAAACATATCTGAAAACACTTCACAGACAATGCAAATTACAAACAGACTTTACAAGCTCTGAACAGTTGCACAACAAAGGGTAAAATGGTCCATTACAGACCGAAAATCTCTCACACGTGTCCACATGATACAACATTTATTTACACATCTAAAGCGGCCACTAACCTAACTAAAATGGGACTATTAAGCCTTTAGTCGTCCCTCTACATGCTGTACAAAGTATGAACATACCAAAAGACATGGACATACATAAGCATTACATCAAACATCCTATTCAGAAGTTTATCCGTGACAGCATGTCAAGAGCAATTATATTACAAGTTTTCTAAGTTTTGCATTTTTTGCTTCTTTCAAGATAGCAATTCTTTGCTTCTCTTTATATTGCAAGATTTGCAATTCATTGGTAGTGTTCATGGTAATAAGTTCTTTCAATGAAACGATCGAGCTAGCAAATTTTCCTTCCTTTGAAATATACAGGCTAGTAAACTAACTCCCCCTTTATCATTATCGAAAAGAAGGTAGAAATCAATGACTAAAAAATTTAACCATTATACAAGTCATATTACAAAATCATGTCATGATATTAAGAAAATTCAAGAAGGAACAAATCTTTTTAATAGAGCAAAAGAATTATACAACCAATGATCATGATTAAAATATATCAATATCATAGATCAAGACATGATTCGTGATTCATCATAAAGCAAATTAATTTTCAATTATCACATAAGACATTTAAAGAATTTTTGAAACATAGGAGAATGATTAATTTAAGAATGCAATGTTTTAATCAAATTCAAGTGATGAATACCAATACTTTCAAGTATCAATTCATGAATACCAAAAGATATTATTTGTGATTCCAATTTTGCAAGATCAAGATTATGATTTAGATAAAACTTATTTAAGTAACAAGAGAGATTAGTTTTGTTTTTCCTAGATGAAGATTAATTTTGCAAGATCAAGATTATGATTTAGATAACGAACAATTATGTCCACCTGTGAGAAAATGGACCTGTTCATAAGTTCAGATTTTATCAAGAGATGGTGCAGAGAATTGAACTCAACAGACACTCAAACCTTTAGAAAAGGTATGATCATAAGCATGGTATGGCATTCATTCAGACTCGCAAAAGGAATAGATCAAATCAGGTTACAACATTATGAGTCCTGAATTTAGGGAGTAACAGAAAAAACTGGTTCTAGTGTATCTTTCTTTTACAAATTCCATCTAGATCATCCAGTTTCCTTGAAAACCTGTGGTCCAAAAATGTATGATCTAACAAGCAACTATTACATCTTCCAAAATGAATTATTGATTTCTACAAGATATAGTATATCTATGCTGCCTCGTCATAGCGCCCGACCTTTTCTCCTTCAACAGGTAAGGCTTGAAAAATGGGCACTGAACTTGACCATGAGAATACTAAAGATAATCTCCAGACAACCATATGTCAGAACCAATGTATCTTAGTGCATGATGCAACCTGCAATTGATGGATGTCTAAAGTTGATGTATCTTTCCCATAAATGCTTGTATCTTCCGATAGCCAGCTCTAGCCAGGGCTTCATGTTCCCATTGTAATGCACAACAGCTGCACTCTCAATCAACCTATCATCAATATCTTTGTCATATCCCAGTCCTAATACATGCCATCTCCGGTCAAGGGGCTCAATCAACCCATAAAATGTGAGGAGGCCAGGAGAAAGTGTCCCTGCCTTCCAGAGCATCCGATCAGCATTCTGTTCCTGCCAGTAGTGATATTTGGCGGTAACATTTACCTTTTTCCATGCTAAAGCATGGGGTCAATGATGTTCATCCCAAATGCCCATCCACATGCCTGAGGATCAAACTTTGAGTTGATGATTGGATTGGAAAAATTCAGATACTTGTAGAACCGATGGAATGCCTCTAGACCAGTGATTTAAAAAGCGCTAGGCGTCAAAAGATGCCAAGGTCCAAAAACGCCCGAGGCACTAGGCGCTCGCCCGAGCGAAGCGAGGCGCTAAAATATAAAAATATATAATATAATTAATAAATATAATTATTTAAAATTTTAAATAAAAATATGCTATTAAATTAAGAAAATCTAAGATACAAAATCACAATGTCACATTAACAAAAAGTTTCAAAATTCAAAACATTAAAATTTTACATCAAAGTCATTCATCATAATCAATATTATCGTCATTTTTACACAAATCATCTTCATTGAATTCGTCTTCTTCCTCTTGTTCTTCGATTCCTTCCTCTTCATCAAGATATGTTTCATTCTCTATGTCTTCAACAATAGCAGGAGCCGAGCTTGATGCTTTTGCACTCATTTTTCTCTTTGACATCTGTCTTGTATATGTTTGTAATTCTCCAGCACCTGAAGCTCTTGCCACATCTCCCCACGTCAATCTATCATCTTCAAATACAAGCTCGTCTTCAGCATCTTGCAAGTTAGCACCCATTTCTCCTACTAACCACTCATTTGAATCATCAATATCTTGCATTGAGATTGAATCAAATCTATTTTTCAAATCATGACGAGTCTTCAAAGCTTGATTATACTTTATGTAAACAAGATCATGCAATCGTTGATGTTCTAACCGATTTCTTCTCTTCGAGTGAATCTGTCATGTCATATAATTTAAAAATATATTAATATATATATCTAAATAAATAAATTAATTAAAATAAAAATATTTAGTAATACTTACATGCTCAAAGACACTCCAATTTCGCTCACAACCCAAAGCACTACATGTCAAACTAAGTACTTTGATAGCAAATTTCTGTAAGTTCGGGGTGGAATTTCCAAATAGACTCCACCATTCAACTGCAAAATTTATGTTATTATTAGCAATAACATAGTAACATAATATATATGAAATTAATTATATCAAATTATTAATACCTGGAGAGGTAGTTGTCTTGGATCGAACAGCAATTGGAATTCCAAAAAGACCTTCAGCATTTTTATATAAAGATAATTCATGAATAATCTTATCTTGAACCTCAATACTGGGAACTAATCTTGCAACACACTGATATAACCCACCCAAAACTTCTGCATCAAATCCAACAGATTTAATCTTATAAAAGAATTCAGGGTTCAAATAATATCCTACTGCATGTAAGGGACGATGAAGTTGACAATTCCATCTTTCGTCAATGATTGTAAAAATTTTCTCATATTTTTCTTCATTTTCATTAAAAGATCTTTTAATCGTCTCCTTTGCTCTATCCATAGCCTCATAAATATATCCCATTGCAGGCTTATTTTCATTATCCACCAACCGAAGGACTCGAACAAGAGGGCTCATTACCTTTAATATATAAACTATATGATTCCAAAAGGATGGCATTAAGATAATATCAGCATCCCTCTTGCCTTTTGCTTCTTTTGTCCATTTACTTGTCACCCATTTCTCAGAGGTAAACATATTTCTCAGAGTATGTTTTTGACGATGCACGCTCTATAATGTCAAGAATGAAGCAGCAAATCGGGTAACACTATGTCTCACTAATTCTTTATTCCCTGTAAATTCTCTCATCATATTCAAAGCCCCAATGTGATTATAAAGAAATCCAACAACAAAAATTGCCCTTTCTAAGGTTTTCTTGATTTCTAAAATCTTTCCAATATCTTCCAACATTAAATCAATACAATGTGCTGCACATGGAGTCCAATACAAGTGTTGTCTTTTTTATTCAAGCAATTTACCTGAGACAAAGGATAACAAAAATGATAAGACTTAAGAGTTTAACACACTTAATTGAAGATAAAATAATTAACAAAATCAAAAGATGAATATTACCAGCTAAAACATAGTTGCTTCCATTGTCGGTTATGATTTGAACGATATTTTGTTCTCCAATTTCTTCCACGAAGTTGTCAAGTAAATCATATATCTTGTCTCCAGATTTTACAAAAGATGAAGCATCTATTGACTTCACAAACATAGTCCCTAAAGAACAATTAACCATAAAATTAATTATACTTTTGCGCCTCCTGTCAGTCCAAACATCTGACATAATAGAGCAACCATGTATTGCCCATGATTCTTTATGACCCTTTAGTAAGTCATTTGTATAATTCAACTCTTTTTGCAGCAATGGAACTCGCATCTCATAATAACTTGGAGGTTTTAATCCTGCACCATATCTTCCAATAGCTTCAATCATATCCTTAAAACTGTCTAAACGAGTTGTACTAAGGGGAAGACCAGCCTGATAGAAGAAGCGAGCAATGTGCTGAATTGTTCTTCCTCTTATTTCTTTATCACAAGCATCACTTATATTTGTTTGTCTCAATTTTGAGCCTCCTGCTTGCCCTTGTTGTTTCTGGGATCCTTGAAGCATATATAGATCCATCGGTCCTTTTCTACCTTTCTTAGTACTCATAACTTCTTTTCCTTTTTTGTCGTATACTCTTTTTTCACTTGGGTTAATACTTGCAGAATAATCTTCTTCTTCATCCCTGAGATGTTCAACATTGTCTTCTGGTAAATTCCCATAAGATTCATTCTTTTGTGTCTTCTTTTCATTCATATAATTCAGCAACTCTTCTTTTACCTCAGGTGGATATTTTTTGCAAGCTGCTGCATTCTTGAAATTTCCTACTAGATGTTGTTTTGCACGAAAAATACCACCTCTGGTAGTCTTATCGCAGAATATGCAAGTCACTGCATTAGGATCTTTCGAATCCTTCAAATAATTATACTTCCATGCAGGATCTTTTTTTGATACCATTGGAGACTCTATTGAGTTGCTCTCTACACTTGCCATTTTTGTTGAAACCTAACAATAATTTCAAATAAATAAAAATTAACAACATTAAAATCAAAGTAATATATTATTAATCTATTAACAGAAAATTAATCATTTCAAAATTCAAATAAACTTAATATTAAGAGTATACTGAGGAGAAACGAGGAAGCAGCAGCGGCGAGCGACACCAGCGTTGGCGGCAGCAGCAGCGGCGAGCGACAGCAGCAGCGTCGGCGGCAGCAGCAGCGGCAAGCGGCGGCAGCAGCGGCGAGCGGCGGTAGCGGGAAAGGGAAAGGGAGCGGAAGGCGCGAGCAGCGGGAGGCCTCGAGGGAGGCGCGAGCAGCGGGAAGGCTCGCGGGAGGGCTCGCAGGAGACGCGAGCAGCGAGAGGGCTCGCGGGAGGCGCGAGCAGTGAGAGAGCTCGCGGGAGGCGCGAGCAGCGACAGCGGGAGCAGCGGCAGCGAGCGACGAGATCGCGATCGGGATCGGGATCGGGATCGAGAGCGGCAGCGGCAGCAGGTTAGTGTTGGGTTAGGGTTAGGGTTAGGGTTTGGGTTATATCGGTTTAGTTGGTTCGATTGAACCAACTAACAACCGAACCAGGACCGAACCAGACCTAAAATTCTGGTTCGGTCGCCTTGGTTTACCCAGGAGCTCGCCCGAAGCGCCCAGCACCTGGGCTCGGGCGAGCGCCCAGGCGGCGCCTGTTTGAAGCGCGCTGCCTGGGACATTAGCGAGGCGCTCGGGCCTCGCCTCGCCTCGCCTCGCCCGAGCGCCTAGGCGAGCGCTCGAGCGCCTTTTACAATCAATGCTCTAGACAAGTCTCCACAGCTCCCATAACGTTGCCATGCAATTCCACAGTGTATAGAGGGGTTAGATCCTTCTGCACCACAATGTCATCATCAAGAAACAGCACCTTTTCCAATAGTGGTAATATCTGTGGGATGTAGAAACGCAAGTGGTTCAACCGAGACTCAAATCTTAGATCCTCAAAATTCATTTCCCCACTTTGGTCTTTCAAACTGTCCTGAAATAACTGTCGAATTAGAGGAGAGTAAGAGGCATTCAACCAGGAAAATTCCTTTATGCTTCGGATTTCTACTGTACACCCTCTAAAATCATTCATGAGAAACCAAGTAGTCATGGCCCAGTAGTTAACCTCATCAGTTACCACATGAAACACAAGCTGTTGAGGGTGGTCAGCACTCGAGACAGTTGAATTTATGACAACAGAAGTTGCCAGCACGTTGTCAGAAAAGATACAGAAATGGTATAGGTTGTTGTCCACAAGCCGAGGAGAATTCCTCATTTCATCGGAAAATCTTTCAAGTGCTGGATTTCTGAACCACTCCTCTGTTAGCTTCATGCTTAAACAATGGAGACTTTTGGACATAGCTTCCATAGCCAGTTGACCAAACTGGACGCTCTGAACTATTGCTGAATTTGCACGCTCTTCAAGGGCAAGAGCGTGGCTCTTCAACGTTGATATAGTGGTGCTTACATCATAATGGAAGTCTTGGGCCTTGAATATTAGCTGTGCTAGTTGATTGATTATCGGATGTGCTTCTTCTTCAGTGATATTTTTACCCCTCACAGCCGCTTGAGAGAGCAGCCATCGGCAATTCTTTATCTGTGAGCTAAGCTCCCAAGCAAATTGAAGGTTGTTATGCTCTTTGGCTATCACTACATATGCCTTAGCAAGGGTCATCTGATCAGCAAGTTGCCTGGCAAAGGAGGAGCTACTTAAAAGTTCCTGCGTGAGATTTAAACTTGTATGCATAACTTCTTCATTGGTCAGGCCCTTCTCCTGAAACAATTAAGAAAAGACAGCTGAGAAGCCTGCCACTAGAAAATTGAAAGAGGATGCACATGCTACACTTACATCCTTCAAATGACACCATGCATATTTAGCAAGATATTAAAGGATAATAAGATCAAGATAGCACACAATTTAAATAAACTAGCAATCAAATATGACTGGCAGAGACCGGACGATTGTTTTAACATCACATTTCAACAAAAATTTTGATGAGGGAGGTAAATGATAGAGGATGCACATGCTACACTTACATCCTTCAAATGACACCATGCATATTTGGCAAGATATTAAAGCATAATAAGATCAAGATAGCACACAATTTAAATAAACTAGCAATCAAATATGACTGGCAGAGACCGGACGATTGTTTTAACATCACATTTCAACAAAAATTTTGATGAGGGAGGTAAATGATAGCTGAAGATAGAGAAGACAATGTGCGCATGCTTCAATAATTAATACTACTTGTTGAAAGTAAGCTTTGCAACAGTTAGTTTACTGCTAACTCCAGAAACCTTGTTTGTAGTCTGGACATCAGGTTCTACCATGAGTGTAAAATTTTAGAAAAATTTGAAGAAGTTACTAGTTTCAGAAATATATCCACAACCTATTTAAGCCAATAATTTTTATGTAAAGAACAATTTTGAAGTCATATGGACACACAGTCGCACATACAAAAGTTGTTATGATTGTTGACGAGGATTCCATATCCACAATAATGGTTGTTTTGTTACTACCTCCAAAGTGCATTATAAACCATCCACTTGGCCACCATAATAATACATAAGAAATTATACTACTTTAGATAGTACAAGCACTCATCAAGCCTCCTTCCAAGCAAATCTATGAGAAAATTGTCTTATGCAACTTGGATTTAATTCACATGTTGATGATGCTAGTCCTTTGATATCATATTCAGATGAAATGGTAGCACAGAAATTGCAAAAGTGAATCTTTTTGGGCAGTTAGTCTGATGCTTTGCTGGACACAAACAGAAAAAAGACAGCACTTCATCCTCAGGATGCGATCATGGTGTCACCGAAGAGCTTCTTTTCCCTTCTTTTAATTATACAATTCTTAATTTTGAAACAATTATCTTACATGACATTGTTAGTAGCGACAGGTTTTTTCCCCATAAAATTCATATCTTCGACCCGAAGTAAACATCACAAATTTTTCATGGGAACCGTGAGTCATACACCCTGTTTCTGAGGCTAGTAATGGACACGTTGCTCAAACCAATCAAAATGTTAATAATCTGCCATTCTTGATTTTTGCCACGAGAATCATTTACTAGATGAATGTAAATTGTTCATTAAGTCCTCCCTTGGGTTTCGCATCTGATCCCATTGTAGCATCAACTCCATACTTGATTCTCATGCTTCAAATGGAAGATTCATGATCAACTTGTTCGTAAGCAAGAAATAGACCCCCAGTCTATCAGAAAAATAAGAACTTCTTCGAATCAACTACATGGATATCCAACCTAATGTTTGAGACGAAATTCCTTCGCTCACCAAGTTTTCATCAAGAACTCTCCTACTAATTAACTTTGATCCTGGTTTCACTATCTACTGCATCAATTAAAGAACTTATAAGTAATCCTTGTTCGGATTTCGTGACTGCTGTTACCAACAAACTAGATCACGCGATCCAATTCTTTTGACTGTTTATGTAGCACGAATGTCTTCAATTCATAATCGAATAAAAAAGGAACAATTTCTAGCAGAGGTCGTACCTGCACAGGCGCGGCGTGCTGGTCCTGGCGGTGCTGAAAGAAGAAGAGAACCACCCCCACGACGAAAGAGATCCCAAGTAACGACCACATCCAACAGGGGACGCGCCTCCTCGCCGGGCGCCGGAACTCGGGCGCCTGCCGCCGCATCTCCCCTCGATCCCAGACCCCACTCGTCCCCACGAAGATTCACACTGAATCAGCGAACCCAGCCGCTCGGATCGGTGTCCAAACACGTCCAAGTTCGATCTCCTCTCTCCATCGCCGCCACCGGTTCCGACTCGAGATTGCGAATCGAATCTACTAAAGAGAGGCACAGAGAGCGAGGAAAGCGATGCTTCGGTGTCGAAGGGAGCGACGGGATCGGAAGTCTGCGATGGTGGCGATGACGCAATTGGAATCCCGGAGGAGCGATATGGGAGGGAGGGGGCGAAGTGGGAGTCTCATGATGCCGATCGACTAATTTTTAGCCGTCTGATCGACGAGATTCGGTGCGGTCAGACAAGGTTGGTGAAGATTCGACGCGTTGTTTCAGGTACAGTACAGGGGAGCCCACCAATAGCTGCATTGTGTTGGATTGTCTCCGTCTCGATGCGAAAGCGTCCGGACCATCGGATCGGCCAGTCAAACAGTGTGGATTGACTTCCGTACGGTTCATTGAATCCTCAGGTACAATAATTGCGTGACATTATTGAGTAGGGTTTTATTTGCATAACTAACCTTGTAGAGTCTTAAACGAACGACTTTACTCCAATTAGTTCAATACACTACTAATTTCCTATGATTTGTAAGATCACGTATATTAATACATGAGAATAATTAAGGTTCCAGTCAATTTTGACAATTGTGTGTGTGAAGTGAATGAAGAACGACATTCAAATCAATTTTGTCTATGATTTTCTTATTTTCGAGTAGTAAACAATATGTTTGAGTTATAATTATATAAGTTAATTATAAATTATCCTCTATAATTAATTATTTTTAGTATATCAATTTATGTATTTTTAAAAATTATATTAGAATTTTTTTATTTACGAAAGTAAAATATTTAATCTCATTTCTCTTCGTATCGTCCGTTCTACTAACAAAAATATCACACATAATGATAAACGGAAGATAAAATTAGCACTTGCTCAATAGTGAACCTTATGATATTTCTATTAACAAAGTCAACAAGAGAAGAAACAAGATTAAATGTTTCAGTATAAATTTTAAAAATATATAAATCAAAATATTAAAGATAATTAATTATATAAATAAATCAATAATTGGCCCTAATTATATTTTCATATAAGGCCACCTGTTGTAATTTATTCTGTGGTACTCGTAAGTAAAGCCATTGTCCTCATTTTTTACCCGATGCCATTTTAATGATTCAAATAATACATAAAAGCAAGGTTCGTCGTATTGTACTGTATCAGCGTTTCGATCCGGGCTCGGTACGGTACGGTACCGGTGTACCGAGCGGTACACCCTGATGTACTGAACAATTTAATACTTTTTTCATATTATAACAGTGCTACAATATAGTACTATAGTAGTAATACTATATATTACTATAGTAGTAATACTGTAACACTGTAACGATATCGGATGGTCCACGTATTGATAATCTATCGGATCGATACGTATCGCCCGATATAAGCGGTACACTTTGGTACGATAGTTCTTGCATTAAAGAATCCCAAGACAACATGTATGGTTAAAGCTGATTCTCACTCTAATGAATGAATGAATGGAGATGTATTTAATTGGATGATAGGCGACAAGTCATCGTTTAATTTATGAGGCATTGATTCGTGCTTATCATCACAATATTGACGAGATGAGATAAGATCGATACGGTACAAGATATCCAAATCTATTAGAACAGATTTATTTCTGATGTGACAAGGGAAGGGGGCAGAGAACATCACGGAAGAACGGCAACCACTGATACGGAGCAACGAAGAGAGAGCAGGAGATGAAATGCTTCACTCCAAAACCAAAACACAGGATCACCGCATCTAGACGACCACAACGGCGACCAGCACTACCAGAACATGCAAGAGCTTCACGGAAGAACGACAACTACTGATTCGGAGCAACGAAGACAACAGGAGATTAAATACTTCACTACAAAGCCGAAACACTGATGACCACAACGGCGACGACCAAAACCAGACCAAGGCAGAGCTTCTTGGATGGACGCCTGGGCGCTTCCATAGGAGCATTGGCTCGGAGGTCTAAGAAGTAACGCTTGGGATCAAACTCGAAGGTGGCCCGAGGAATGCGCAGGCCCTTCCTCCCGGGAGCCTTCATTGTCTTGCCGGCTTCTCGAAAGAAGAAGCACCAGCAGCGGCGGAAGAGGGAGGCGGGGTACGTAACCATCTTGAAAGCTCCTTTGAGGCAGTAGGTGAAATCCTTTATCACGATGGAGGCTACAAAGCCGATTGTGTTGAAAGCTCCATTGAGGCAGTAGCTGAGGAAGACGAGAGTCGGATACAGCAGGATTGTTGCCAGGACCAGTTGAACCAGGATGCGCAACGCCTCGGGGCTGGCCGCAGCCGGCAGAACCCCGTCCAACTTCCCAACGAGGAACCCTACAACATCGCCCCATAGCTGGGAAAGAAGGGGTAGCTTCTCCTTTAGGGGCTCCGATATCAACTCCCCGTAGGACTTCACTGCTCCCTCTGCTTCCTTTACCTTCCTCGATGAAAATTGGAGCAGCTGAGGTAGCTTCTCCCACAAGGTCCCCTGCATGCCCTCCGTCACGCCTTTTGTTTGCTCCAACTTGTCCCGTAAACTAGAGGCCAGTTTTGCATCCTTGATGCCCTTCAGCGCTCCCTCGGCTTCCTTCATCTTCTCAAATAAGACATTTCTCAGTCCCTCCATTCCTCTTTCTCGCCTCTCCTGTCTTCGCCTCTCTTCTCCTGTCTTCACAAGATAAGAGTAAAGTGGAGGAAGTAGCGTGGGATGACAAAAAGTTTGGAATACTTTTCCATCGAAAGCTGGAGTGGTCTTCGGCTTTTTGTAGCCGATGGTGAAATGGAATCGACGAATCTTAAGCGACGCTTGGTTTTTCTTCGAGACCAAGCGTCGTTTAAGAGTGCGTGCCTTCATTGTCGGTCGACGGACCTGTTCATGATTGACTGGATCTGCGGGAGGTAGCAGAAAAAGGTTCTCGAGCAGTGTTTAGTAACTGTGGTGTTTCTTCCCTTCACAAACTGTTAAATGCATTGCTTCCCTCTGCGTGCTGACTCGAGTGACGAAATTTATACAATTAATTAGAACATTATAATTCTAACTTTATAATGAGTTTGATGGAAAAACAAATATAAAAGGGTGATCGTAACATGAAAGGAAAAAGTTTTCGAGAAGAAAGATTCTGTTATTGATTAATAAAATTGATTTTGATTATCATAATTTTTTTTTCAAAAATACTGGTTTAAATATCATGCTCTCTAAATGGATCCTTCAAATTATTTTTACTCAATTTTTTTCCTAATTTCTTGAAACTCATATGAGTATTTGATTTTTTATATAATATTAATATTATCTACTTAATCTGTAGAGCGTGATATTTTTATAATAATATTATTTTAGAGTGAAAGATTAATATACTTTACTTTGGTTTTTTTTTTCTTCTAAATCTTATATTGTGATTTGCTTACTATTTTGTTACTAATTTGATTGACCTACATTATCAGATTATTTATAATTTATTTGATGTTAAATTATGTTCACATATAGAAGGAAAAAAAAAAAAAGAAGAAGATTCTGGTGCTTATCACTTCTACATATTCATGATTTCATATTTAATCTTTTTTTAACGAAATAATATTTTAAGATTATGTGGATTATTCTTATTATGTGAATCAAATGGAGGATCCAAATAGCTTCTTGTTCAAATTAATAGCAATCAATTATTTTATTTAAAAGCTTAGAACGAAGGATATCTTATTTTGTAAAGATTTGTATGATCCGAATGAAAGACAGGAGGCCAAACTAAATGATAATAACAGATAATAGTGTATTCCATCATGTATCTTAGAAAACAAATGCATATCTTTTATGGATGAAAGAAATTAATAGGATGAGAGAATACTCCCACAAAATTAAGTTTACTTAGTCAAAAGATTTGTTCATTTGAGATATGAGGATGGAAGTAGCATGACTGAGCACATGAATAACTTCCAAGATATTATGAATTAGTTGAATAATCTAAAAGTTCTATTAACATATGAGTTGCAAGCTTATATTCTCCTTGGGACCTTACTTGATAGTTGAATAACTTCGATGGTAACTTTTAATAATTCGGCTCTTAATAATAAGTTGTCTATGAGTATAGTCAAAGATAATCTATTCAATGAAGAAACCAAAAGAAGGAATACGAATGCACTTCTTATAGGGAAAAAAAAAAGAAGGAGAAAGGATAATACTAGAAATCTCAAAATTTTAAAATCATGACTAGTTAAGAGGAAGGTTCAAATCCAAACCAATAATGAAATTTTATCATTGCTATTAGTTATGACACATGAAAAAAGAACGCAGAATATTAAGAATAGTCAAAAGAACATAATAAAGAAAAAGATAGAACTACAGTTATATTTAATGGTGATATTATTATTACATATTATGACAGTATAGTTAATTTCACATGCTAAGATTTTACTTGGGTTGTTAATTTACCTGCTTCATTTCATATTACCTCTCGGTATAAGTTTTTTACATCTTATATAGGTGGTTATTTTGAATGGAAATTGATGCGATGACAAAAATTATGAACATGAGATTTCTTTTTGTAAACCAACATTGGATGCAAAATTAAATTAAACAATGTGAGATGGAAGGTTATATTAACATCTTTCGTAATTGAAGATGGAAGCTCGCAAATGGTAATCTTGTGTTAGCTAAAGGAATGAAAACAAGTGAAATCAATTCATAAAGAAGTTAATATAATTTATGACTCTACTGAATTATGGCATAAAAGGCTTGATCACATTAGCAAGGAGAGATTTTCATATTATTATTAGAAAGAATTGTGTTCTTATAACAGGTATACATCTTAATACCTGCACTCATTGTTTGATCGATCAGCAACACAGAATTATATTTCATATATTATCTTTTTTATAAAATTAAATATTTTAGATTTAATTCATACCGAAGTCTATACTATAAATATTAGAACCCTATACATTTGATTTAGTAAAATTACATAAAGAAAAAAGAGCATTAAATAACAAATGAGTGTTTAGATCAAAAAAAAAAAAAAGAAGAAAATAACTAATAGCCTAGATATTAGTACTTATTATTATTATTATTGTTGTTGTTGTTGATATTTTCTTACTTTATATTGCATATTGCTGCTAGTTATATGTGCTCTGCAAGCTAATCAAATTAATGATGACACGTGTAACACGATATACACTCTTTTTATTTATTAACATTATTCTCACTTTATATTACTTATTGTATATATTGTGATATACATGAATTTATGCAATGAGAATCAAATCGTGATGAGATCATGATAATGAGACTGATTCACCTTTAAACATAGATATTAAATAATCTTGGTCATAGGTTACTCAAGAGAGACATCGAGATAATCAGAGAAACTAGTGTGTTGTATACTCATCTGCTCGTGTGAGGACACTAAAGATATAGTGTAGGTGCTCATTGGAGAATAAGTTCACTGATTAATCCACTCATGGAATGCTGGATGTTAATGATACCTCATTATCAAACAGTAATTCTGTCATCCCAGATGTGTATCTGGTCATCAGACTTGAGACATCAAAAATGTCCTGTATGAGTACTACACTCTTTGATATCAGACTTATAGATTTGGAAGTTTCATATCTAGCATAGTCGGTCATTGGGAGTGGTAGTCAATCTTACGAGGGCAATTGAGTATCGATAGAGGATGATCATCCACTCTCGATATCATGAGAGATATATTTTATATGTTCTTACTCAAACAAATTCCTGGCTAGGGTCATTCAGATTTAGAGATAAAAAGTTCTCCGGGAGAATATGATTATAACAAGACTCGAGTAGAAATCGCATGGGCTTGACAGCATCATGCTCAGTATATGATCTCTAAGATATTAGATGGATAAAGGACTATAGATATACGGTAACTAAGGATAGACATGTCCAATGGATTGAATTCTCCTGTATTGTTTAGGGAGATGTAGTAGCCTAGTAAGTCGGTACTCAATAAGTCGAGTGAATTATTATGAAGATAATAATTCACTGAACTATAAGGAGTTCTAACACATATGACTCACGGTCAGCTCGATATTGGGCTTAGAGAGTCACACACATATGGTAGGTGTTACGACGAGTAGAGGTTCAAATATGTGATATTCATTAGAGCTTATATCTTATTGGATATCTAGTATGCCCCTGAATTATTAGATCTTGTGGATAAGATATAATAAGAGCCAATGAGAGATTATTGGGTAGAGATCCACTAATCTAAGAGACTTGGATAGTTGGATAGAGATCTGATACACAATAAGGTAGGATACATTAGGGTTAAGTTAATAAGGACCTCTATAAATAGGAGGGAACCAAATGGGATATATGTTAGACCCTTTTTGGTTGCCACTTCCTATACTCCTCTCTCCCTCTCCTCCTCACCCGATAGCCCTAGTTTGGGACATGTGAACAACAAAAAGGGCACACCCCTTCTTGATCACATGGTACGCATGGAGAGAATGATCGTGCAGCGATTTAAGAAGATAGGATCGTATCGACACTAAGTAAGTGGGGGGGGAGGGGGAGTGAATTAGTGCTCACGTAAAATTACGTCGATTCAAAAAATTTCATTCGATAAAGCCCATATCGAAAAGATGAGTCTAACTTCAAAGCATTCGTAGGTATAGTGAATAAGTAAATCAGTTTACAATATAAATGAAAAGCATCAAGTAAATGCAAACCAGATTTATAGTGGTTTGGTCGTCGTGACCTACGTCTACTCCCGATTCCTCTTCACTCGAGGTCATCGTCTTCCACTACCGATCTTCTTTTAACTGACGAAGATCAATTGCCCTTACAACTTTTTTTTATTTTCATAGATTTAGGAGATAACCTTTACAAGCCTCATACCTCTCTTAGACTAAGCCCGGAGGAGGAGGATACTTAGCACTTTTTCAACTCAGAATAATAATCCATTTCTACTCTTTTTTCTTACTGCCTCAAACAGAAAAGAATGGGGTATTTATAGATCCCAAATGGATTCAAATTTAGCACCAAAAAGAGTCTCATCTTGAGTTTCTGGGGTACTGACGGTGGTATAGTCTACTAGACTAACAATTAGTAGTACCATCGCCTGTTAGTTTGACACTAACACTAACACTAGGTGGTACCACTGCCTAGTCATTTTATAGGTAACTGAATAGGCCTTTCACTTAGCCTAAAATATGTCCAACTCAGGCTCAATTGACCCCTAATTGAGTTGACATTGTTTCACCCAAAACTAACTCAATTAGACCTAAACTAACTCGATCTAGACACATAATTATAAGCATGAATCCTTTATTATTCGGCATGTTATTGATTCATTCGATGCTTCGTTCGATCCTTCGATGTATTATCCCCTCCTTTAGTGTATTGCTTAATCAGTATGTTGACTACCGCAACTTCCAATCTTCTTGGCGCAATGTCCGATCCTTCGACCCGATGCTCGAACTCATGACATGAAGTCCTTCCGGCACGTTGACCATTCCTTCGGCCTGACGTCCAATCTTCTGACATATTCCACTCCGGCCTAACGTCTGATTCTTCCTACTTTAATCGAATTACCTTTTCTTGATCAAGGTTAGTCATGTGTCACTCAAAAACACATTAGATCTTAACTTCATCAATTGATTTCATCGTCAAAATCCAAGATACAACAATCTCCTCCTTTTTATGATAACAATCAATTGATGACGGAGTTTAAACTAAACTCCCCCTATCAACATGTCATATTGAAAATAAAGCATCATTCAAATAAATGATAACCTTTTAAACCAAGTTGAAATGATTTTAATCATGAATCATATCATATGCAATACATCGTATCATAATTTTAAAACATCAAAGTATACCGATTCAAATTTTAAATTATTATAACTTCTCCCCCTTTATCATCAACAAAAAGAAGAAAAGTACAACTATCAAGTTTTTGAAACATGAAAGTTTTATATCACTTTAGAACATGTAAGCTAGCAAGTTTAGCAATTTTTGCTTCTCTTAAGATGTGTAAGCTAGCAATTCTTACTTCTCTTTTGAGATGTGCAAGTTTAGCAATTCTTACTTCTCTCTTGAGATGTGCAAGTTTAGCAATTTTGTTTTTCTTTGCGATGTACAGGCTAACAAGTTTTTATCATTGAAATGTGCAAGTTGGTAAGTTTTCTTCTCGTTGAAATGTGCAAGCTAATAATACTTTCTCCCCCTTGTTATTGTCAAAAAAAAGGGAAGAATATAGTGTTGTAATTCTTTTTTCTTTACATCAATTTTTAAATTATGGTAAAGATAAATAACAAAAATAAATCTACATCAATATTTCAATCATAAAAAATGAAAGATCAAGTCATGAGGACACCAAAAGACCATGTGTCATTTTTGATAAATTTCTTCTTTTGTAAATAAAAGGAATGATAGGAAATGATCTTGATTTAAAAAGAAAACTCAAGTCATAAAAATCGAGAAATCAAGATCATGATCCAAAAAATGTATAAGAAGAATTTATGCCCATGCCTAAGTTTAACGTTTAAGCTAGCACTTTTTTATTCTCTTTTGTAATATGCAAGCTAATAATTTTTTTCTTCCCCTTTTATCATAAAAAAGAAGGAAAGAATACAGTGGTATAATTTTTTCTTTTACATCAATGTTCGAATCATAACATAAGATATACAAACATAAATACAAATAAACCATTTGAAAATCATGATATGAAATATATTAATATGAAAGATCATAAAAGATCAAGTCATGAATACCAAAAGATTTGATTCATTTTGATAAGTCTCTTTTTTAGTAAATAATGAAAATAAATCTTGGGAGATCAAAGATCTTGATTCATAAAAAAATCTCTAAGTATCAAGTTCATGATTCGGATAAAACTCATTCAAATTTAATTTATCAAATCATCAAAGTCACTTTTTTAGTTCAAGAGATTCATGAAATAGATTCATCACTAAGAATAAAATCGAAAAGCTTTAGAGATATTTTCAAAAAAAATACACTCCCGTTTTTTTTTCAATTTATGCGATTGATTTCATACAAGTTTGCCCAAAATTTTTTATGTCAAAACTATGCATCATTACTTAAAAACTAAAAAACAAATCATGACAGTGATAAACATTTAGGTATTCATACAATTATTCTTATTTCGTATTAGATAAGCATTATATTCAAATTTAGTTTTATATCTCTTGTTACATAAATGTTTAATGAGTTATATGTAGTAACAAAACATCTTTAATCAAAGATTTGATTTGTTATAAATAATTCTAATTCTAATGATCTTTCCTTTATTGTTTCTACTAATGAGATTTGAAAAGTGTATTGGATCTCCGATCATAAGCCTTGAGTATCCACTATTAAAATATCATATTTTTCTCCTAGCTTTCAATTGTAGATATTTCTATAAGAAAGGTGAGTTTGCTATAGGTACTTATTTGACTTTGGGTCCCTCATATTTAGATTTACCTACCTTATCTTTTGGCATAAAGTTATGTATTGTTCCTTTAGGAACCTGTTAGGACTCTAGATGTGAGGGTCCTAATTGAGTTTTATTGAAAGGGGCATTCATGTGAAACTTACCTAGTCGACCCCTATTAAAGAGGTGAAGAGGTCGGCTAAGGTTAGGATTGGTTTGGAGGTTGCTTCCCAGAAAAGCATTAGAAGTTGGATAGAAGTAGGAGTCTTGAGTAGGAGTCCTATTAGGAGTTGATGTTTAGAAGCCCTATAAATAGTCATATATTCATCATCTTTTCTCAATGAATAGATAAATCTTTTTAGCAGCCTTTGAGCAGAAACTTAGAGGAAAAACCCCTATAGAGTTCCAAGGAGGCCGATCCCCTAAAGAGATCAACCCCAAGCTTAGAATTTGTAAGGGTTCTAACACTTGTTATCATAGCAGCATTCTTGGCATCTCGTTGCCCTTTCATAGCCATCCATTAGCCCTCCATAGCCACCCAAAGCAATTTCCATAATTGCTTAAAAGATCGTCTCCGAATTCTATCGTCATCTCCACCACCGCAGATCATCCTTTGATCTCCCTGTGAATTGCAACAGGTTCTAGTTTCTTACCTTATTATTGTTATAATTTAGTTATCCTTATTCAAAAATCTAAAAAAAATTATTTCTATATTGCTATATAAACTTTTCATCGTAAAGTTTTCATCTCTATGACGAAAGATGCACTACAGAATTCCAACCGCATAGCATAGTTTGTTTGATCTTGCTACTGCATTTTTTTCTGTCCAAATCTCTATGAAATTTTTATGACAGCTTTGGCACTTCTTAACAGCGGATTTTTCTTTAGTTTCGTCAAAAAATTCTCAATATAACTACTGACCTTTTACGTCTAAACTGTTATACTTTAGACGTAAAAATATGCTACGGTACCTTTCCATGATCGTCAATTTTTCTAAACCTTCCACCACCCCATGCCATTAACCTATCAATAGAAAAAAGATAGGGATATCTCTAATCTACAAGCATATGCTATGGCTTCTCAAGATCCAATTGATGCCAAATTTAAAGCATTGGAATCTCGGATTGAATCACGGCTTGAATCACGTTTGGAGGACAAATTACGCGCTTTGATTGCATAATTCAGAATTGGACAACCACTGAGTCCAACCAAATTTCAATGATGAGAGAGCTTAGAGAGGCCTCTAGAGATGGAGGGACAACCCTCAGACATGCTTCAGCCATGCATGAGGGTGGACTTCTCGCAATGGGAAGAAAGAGACTCAACAGGGTGGATTTCACGCACTGAATATTACTTTCGCTACTACCAAACATCGCACAATTCTATGGTGGAAATTGCTATCATCCACCTTAAAGGGGATGCTATTCAATGGTACAATTAGCTGGAATACAATCATGGGGCTCCGACATGGAATCAATTTAAGAACGCACTGCTGAATCGTTTCGAACCTATGGAGTATGAAAATATCAATGGCCAATTCATAAAGATTCGATAAACCTCTACGATTCAAGAGTACCAAACTAGGTTTGATAAGCTATCCTACCTTACTCATGATTGGACTAACTATCAATTGTTAGGAATATTCATCGAAGGACTCGAGCCAGAGATAAAAGGGGAGGTTAAGGTACGACAAGGTTGCTGTTTGGATGACCTTATAAATTATCCTCTATAATTAATTTTTTTAGTATATCAATTTATGTAATTTTAAAAATTATATTAGAATTTTTTTATTTACGAAAGTAAAATATTTAATCTCATTTCTCTTCGTATCGTCAGTTCTACTAACAAAAATATCACACATAATGATAAACGGAAGATAAAATTAGCACTTGCTCAATAGTGAACCTTATGATATTTCCATTAACAAAGTCAACAAGAGAAGAAACAAGATTAAATGTTTCAGTATAAATTTTAAAAATATATAAATCAAAATATTAAAGATAATTAATTATATAAATAAATCAATAATTAGCCCTAATTATGTTTTCATATAAGGCCACATGTTGTAATTTATTCTGTGGTACTCGTAAGTAAAGCCATTGTCATCATTCTTTACCCGATGCCATTTTAATGATTCAAATAATACATAAAAGCAACGTTCGTCGTATTGTACTATACCAGCGTTTCGATCCGGGCTCGGTACGGTACGGTACCGGTGTACCGAGCGGTACACCCTGATGTACTGAACAATTTAATACTTTTTTCATACTGTAACAGTGCTACAGTATAGTACTATAGTACTGTATAGTACTATAGTAGTAATACTGTAACACTGTAACGATATCGGATGGTCCAGGTATTGATAATCTATCAAATCGATACGTACTGCCATATACAAGCGGTACACTTTGGTACCATAGATCTTACGTTAAAGGATCCCAAGACAACATGTATGGTTAAAGCTGATTCTCACTCTAATGAATGAATGGAGATGTATTTAATTGGATGATAAGCGACAAGTCATCATTTAATTTATGAGGCATTGATTCGTGCTTATCATCACAATATTGACGAGATGAGATAAGATCGATACGGTACAAGATATCCAAATCTATTAGAACAGATTTATTTCTGATGTGACAAGGGAAGGGGGCAGAGAACATCACGGAAGAACGGCAACCACTGATACGGAGCAACGAAGAGAGAGCAGGAGATGAAATGCTTCACTCCAAAACCAAAACACAGGATCACCGCATCTAGACGACCACAACGGCGACCAGCACTACCAGAACATGCAAGAGCTTCACGGAAGAACGACAACTACTGATTCGGAGCAACGAAGACAACAGGAGATTAAATACTTCACTACAAAGCCGAAACACTGATGACCACAACGGCGACGACCAAAACCAGACCAAGGCAGAGCTTCTTGGATGGACGCCTGGGCGCTTCCATAGGAGCATTGGCTCGGAGGTCTAAGAAGTAACGCTTGGGATCAAACTCGAAGGTGGCCCGAGGAATGCGCAGGCCCTTCCTCCCGGGAGCCTTCATTGTCTTGCCGGCTTCTCGAAAGAAGAAGCACCAGCAGCGGCGGAAGAGGGAGGCGGGGTACGTAACCATCTTGAAAGCTCCTTTGAGGCAGTAGGTGAAATCCTTTATCACGATGGAGGCTACAAAGCCGATTGTGTTGAAAGCTCCATTGAGGCAGTAGCTGAGGAAGACGAGAGTCGGATACAGCAGGATTGTTGCCAGGACCAGTTGAACCAGGATGCGCAACGCCTCGGGGCTGGCCGCAGCCGGCAGAACCCCGTCCAACTTCCCAACGAGGAACCCTACAACATCGCCCCATAGCTGGGAAAGAAGGGGTAGCTTCTCCTTTAGGGGCTCCGATATCAACTCCCCGTAGGACTTCACTGCTCCCTCTGCTTCCTTTACCTTCCTCGATGAAAATTGGAGCAGCTGAGGTAGCTTCTCCCACAAGGTCCCCTGCATGCCCTCCGTCACGCCTTTTGTTTGCTCCAACTTGTCCCGTAAACTAGAGGCCAGTTTTGCATCCTTGATGCCCTTCAGCGCTCCCTCGGCTTCCTTCATCTTCTCAAATAAGACATTTCTCAGTCCCTCCATTCCTCTTTCTCGCCTCTCCTGTCTTCGCCTCTCTTCTCCTGTCTTCACAAGATAAGAGTAAAGTGGAGGAAGTAGCGTGGGATGACAAAAAGTTTGGAATACTTTTCCATCGAAAGCTGGAGTGGTCTTCGGCTTTTTGTAGCCGATGGTGAAATGGAATCGACGAATCTTAAGCGACGCTTGGTTTTTCTTCGAGACCAAGCGTCGTTTAAGAGTGCGTGCCTTCATTGTCGGTCGACGGACCTGTTCATGATTGACTGGATCTGCGGGAGGTAGCAGAAAAAGGTTCTCGAGCAGTGTTTAGTAACTGTGGTGTTTCTTCCCTTCACAAACTGTTAAATGCATTGCTTCCCTCTGCGTGCTGACTCGAGTGACGAAATTTATACAATTAATTAGAACATTATAATTCTAACTTTATAATGAGTTTGATGGAAAAACAAATATAAAAGGGTGATCGTAACATGAAAGGAAAAAGTTTTCGAGAAGAAAGATTCTGTTATTGATTAATAAAATTGATTTTGATTATCATAATTTTTTTTTCAAAAATACTGGTTTAAATATCATGCTCTCTAAATGGATCCTTCAAATTATTTTTACTCAATTTTTTTCCTAATTTCTTGAAACTCATATGAGTATTTGATTTTTTATATAATATTAATATTATCTACTTAATCTGTAGAGCGTGATATTTTTATAATAATATTATTTTAGAGTGAAAGATTAATATACTTTACTTTGGTTTTTTTTTTCTTCTAAATCTTATATTGTGATTTGCTTACTATTTTGTTACTAATTTGATTGACCTACATTATCAGATTATTTATAATTTATTTGATGTTAAATTATGTTCACATATAGAAGGAAAAAAAAAAAAAGAAGAAGATTCTGGTGCTTATCACTTCTACATATTCATGATTTCATATTTAATCTTTTTTTAACGAAATAATATTTTAAGATTATGTGGATTATTCTTATTATGTGAATCAAATGGAGGATCCAAATAGCTTCTTGTTCAAATTAATAGCAATCAATTATTTTATTTAAAAGCTTAGAACGAAGGATATCTTATTTTGTAAAGATTTGTATGATCCGAATGAAAGACAGGAGGCCAAACTAAATGATAATAACAGATAATAGTGTATTCCATCATGTATCTTAGAAAACAAATGCATATCTTTTATGGATGAAAGAAATTAATAGGATGAGAGAATACTCCCACAAAATTAAGTTTACTTAGTCAAAAGATTTGTTCATTTGAGATATGAGGATGGAAGTAGCATGACTGAGCACATGAATAACTTCCAAGATATTATGAATTAGTTGAATAATCTAAAAGTTCTATTAACATATGAGTTGCAAGCTTATATTCTCCTTGGGACCTTACTTGATAGTTGAATAACTTCGATGGTAACTTTTAATAATTCGGCTCTTAATAATAAGTTGTCTATGAGTATAGTCAAAGATAATCTATTCAATGAAGAAACCAAAAGAAGGAATACGAATGCACTTCTTATAGGGAAAAAAAAAAGAAGGAGAAAGGATAATACTAGAAATCTCAAAATTTTAAAATCATGACTAGTTAAGAGGAAGGTTCAAATCCAAACCAATAATGAAATTTTATCATTGCTATTAGTTATGACACATGAAAAAAGAACGCAGAATATTAAGAATAGTCAAAAGAACATAATAAAGAAAAAGATAGAACTACAGTTATATTTAATGGTGATATTATTATTACATATTATGACAGTATAGTTAATTTCACATGCTAAGATTTTACTTGGGTTGTTAATTTACCTGCTTCATTTCATATTACCTCTCGGTATAAGTTTTTTACATCTTATATAGGTGGTTATTTTGAATGGAAATTGATGCGATGACAAAAATTATGAACATGAGATTTCTTTTTGTAAACCAACATTGGATGCAAAATTAAATTAAACAATGTGAGATGGAAGGTTATATTAACATCTTTCGTAATTGAAGATGGAAGCTCGCAAATGGTAATCTTGTGTTAGCTAAAGGAATGAAAACAAGTGAAATCAATTCATAAAGAAGTTAATATAATTTATGACTCTACTGAATTATGGCATAAAAGGCTTGATCACATTAGCAAGGAGAGATTTTCATATTATTATTAGAAAGAATTGTGTTCTTATAACAGGTATACATCTTAATACCTGCACTCATTGTTTGATCGATAAGCAACACAGAATTATATTTCATATATTATCTTTTTTATAAAATTAAATATTTTAGATTTAATTCATACCGAAGTCTATACTATAAATATTAGAACCCTATACATTTGATTTAGTAAAATTACATAAAGAAAAAAGAGCATTAAATAACAAATGAGTGTTTAGATCAAAAAAAAAAAAAAAAAATAACTAATAGCCTAGATATTAGTACTTATTATTATTATTATTGTTGTTGTTGTTGATATTTTCTTACTTTATATTGCATATTGCTGCTAGTTATATGTGCTCTGCAAGCTAATCAAATTAATGATGACACGTGTAACACGATATATACTCTTTTTATTTATTAACATTATTCTCACTTTATATTACTTATTGTATATATTGTGATATACATGAATCTGTGCAATCAGAATCAAATCGTGATGAGATCATGATAATGAGACTGATTCACCTTTAAACATAGATATTAAATAATCTTGGTCATAGGTTACTCAAGAGAGACATCGAGATAATCAGAGAAACTAGTGTGTTGTATACTCATCTGCTCGTGTGAGGACACTAAAGATATAGTGTAGGTGCTCATTGGAGAATAAGTTCACTGATTAATCCACTCATGGAATGCTGGATGTTAATGATACCTCATTGTCAAACAGTAATTCTGTCATCCCAGATGTGTATCTGGTCATCAGACTTGAGACATCAAAAATGTCATGTATGAGTACTACACTCTTTGATATCAGACTTATAGATTTGGAAGTTTCATATCTAGCATAGTCGGTCATTGGGAGTGGTAGTCAATCTTACGAGGGCAATTGAGTATCGATAGAGGATGATCATCCACTCTCGATATCATGAGAGATATATTTTATATGTTCTTACTCAAACAAATTCCTAGCTATGGTCATTCAGATTGAGAGATAAAAAGTTCTCCGGGAGAATATGATTATAATAAGACTCGAGTAGAAATCGCATGGGCTTGACAGCATCATGCTCAGTATATGATCTCTAAGATATTAGATGGATAAAGGACTATAGATATACGGTAACTAAGGATAGACATGTCCAATGGATTGAATTCTCCTGTATTGTTTAGGGAGATGTAGTAGCCTAGTAAGTCGGTACTCAATAAGTCGAGTGAATTATTATGAAGATAATAATTCACTGAACTATAAGGAGTTCTAACACATATGACTCACAGTCAGCTCGATATTGGGCTTAGAGAGTCACACACATATGGTAGGTGTTACGACGAGTAGAGGTTCAAATATGTGATATTCATTAGAACTTATATCTTATTGGATATCTAGTATGCCCCTGAATTATTAGATCTTGTGGATAAGATATAATAAGAGCCAATGAGAGATTATTGGGTAGAGATCCACTAATCTAAGAGACTTGGATAGTTGGATAAAGATCTAATACACAATAAGGTAGGATATATTAGGGTTAAGTTAATAAGGACCTCTATAAATAGGAGGGAACCAAATGGGATATATGTTAGACCCTTTTTGGTTGCCACTTCCTATACTCCTCTCTCCCTCTCCTCCTCACCCGATAGCCCTAGTTTGGGACATGTGGACAACAAAAAGGGCACACCCCTTCTTGATCACATGGTACGCATGGAGAGAATGATCGTGCAGCGATTTAAGGAGCATCTTCTATTAGGATCGTATCGACACTAAGTAAGTGGAGGGGGGGTGAATTAGTGCTCACGTAAAATTACGTCGATTCAAAAAATTTCATTCGATAAAGCCCATATCGAAAAGATGAGTCTAACTTCAAAGCATTCGTAGGTATAGTGAATAAGTAAATCAGTTTACAATATAAATGAAAAGCATCAAGTAAATGCAAACCAGATTTATAGTGGTTTGGTCGTCGTGACCTATGTCTACTTCCGATTCCTCTTCACTCGAGGTCATCGTCTTCCACTACCGATCTTCTTTTAACTGACGAAGATCAATTGCCCTTACAACTTTTTTTTATTTTCATAGATTTAGGAGATAACCTTTACAAGCCTCATACCTCTCTTAGACTAAGCCCGGAGGAGGAGGATACTTAGCACTTTTTCAACTCAGAATAATAATCCATTTCTACTTTTTTTTTCTTACTGCCTCAAACAGAAAAGAATGAGGTATTTATAGATCCCAAATGGATTCAAAATTGGCACCAAAAAGAGTCTCATCTTGAGTTTCTGGAGTACTGGCGGTGGTATAGTCTACTAGACTAACAATTAGTAGTACCATCGCCTGTTAGTTTGACACTAACACTAACACTAGGTGGTACCACTGCCTAGTCATTTTATAGGTAACTTAATAGGCCTTTCACTTAGCCCAAAATATGTCCAACTCAGGCTCAATTGACCCCTAATTGAGTTGACATTGTTTCACCCAAAACTAACTCAATTAGACCAAAACTAACTCGATCTAGACACATAATTATAAGCATGAATCCTTTATTATTCGGCATGTCATTGATTCATTCGATGCTTCGTTCGATCCTTCGATGCATTATCCCCTCCTTTAGTGTATTGCTTAATCAGTATGTTGACTACCGCAACTTCCAATCTTCTTGGCGCAATGTCCGATCCTTCGACCCGATGCTCAAACTCATGACATGAAGTCCTTCCGGCACGTTGACCATTCCTTCGGCCTGACGTCCAATCTTCTAACATATTCCACTCCGGCCTAACGTCTGATTCTTCCTACTTTAATCGAATTACCTTTCCTTGATCAAGGTTAGTCCTGTGTCACTCAAAAGCACATTAGATCTTAACTTCATCAATTGATTTCATCATCAAAATCCAAGATACAACAATCTCCTCCTTTTTATGATAACAATCAATTGATGACGGAGTTTAAACTAAACTCCCCCTATCAACATGTCATATTGAAAATAAAGCATCATTCAAATAAATGATAACCTTTTAAACCAAGTTGAAATGATTTTAATCATGAATCATATCATATGCAATACATCGTATCATAATTTTAAAACATCAAAGTATACCGATTCAAATTTTAAATTATTATAACTTCTCCCCCTTTGTCATCAACAAAAAGAAGAAAAGTACAACTATCAAGTTTTTGAAACATGCAAGTTTTATATCACTTTAGAACATGTAAGCTAGCAAGTTTAGCAATTTTTGCTTCTCTTAAGATGTGTAAGCTAGCAATTCTTACTTCTCTTTTGAGATGTGCAAGTTTAGCAATTCTTACTTCTCTCTTGAGATGTGCAAGTTTAGCAATTTTGTTTTTCTTTGCGATGTGCAGGCTAACAAAGTTTTTATCATTGAAATGTGCAAGTTGGTAAGTTTTCTTCTCGTTGAAATGTGCAAGTTGGTAAGTTTTCTTCTCGTTGAAATG